>NC_048298.1:206522397-206769531 GCF_013100865.1 Trachemys scripta elegans | reverse complement strand
ATGCATCCGAAGAAGTGGGCTGTAGTCCACGAAAGCTTATGCTCTAATAAATTTGTTAGTCTCTAAGGTGCCACAAGTACTCCTGTTCTTCTTTTTGCGGATACAGACTAACACGGCTGCTACTCTGAAACCAGTTCAGCAAGGTGCCTAAGCATGTGTCTAACTTCAAACGTGTCAGTAGAGCATCCCATTGACTTCCTTACAGAATCACAGACTATAATAGAATCTTTCATCTCACAGGATCCCAAATTGCTCTGTGACCTTTGTATATAGAAATAATTTTACTCTGCACTGAAATGCAGCCACTTCTGGAGTGAAAAAAAACCTGGATATAGAATGCCTTATCCAATGTGAACTGCAGGCAGCATGCAAATAGCTGCATCAAAACATCCCTGTTTTGGATTCAATCCGTCCCAGACTTGGAGGGGAAATCAGAGCAAGTTAATACAGGCTGAGGCTGTAATAAATTAATAATAATGTTAATAAGGCCCAATGTTGTGTTTTGGGACAATATAACCCCAAGTTTTTAAACAGGGGATGCATTATACAATTTTAAAAAAAGAACAGGTTGAATATTTAAAGCAAAAATATTCCAACTCTTTTAAAAAAATGTGCTTCTATGGCATTTTTTCTCAGTATTGCCAGCCCCAAGTGTTCAAAAATCGTGACTCAGCACCTGCAACCAAATGATTTTTTAAAAATTGGGTTCTTTTTATTTGCCCTCTGATTTTTGAATCTCATTACTTCAGGAACTGGGGCTTTAAGAAAAACGTCAAGTATCACAAGACTTCCGATAAGATCGTGAGAGCTGGTAATACGGTTTACTGTAATTATTCTATGCAACGGGTTTTATGGACAGGAATATTTTTAGCAACAGTAACGTCAAAGCAAATATTGAATAATATTTGTGGAAAGTAACTTTAGAATTTGTGAGAGTATTTGCATAGGAAATCTGGCTATGAGAACTGCACTCATCCTGTCAGGAAACCAAAACATACCATGTGACCTGTATGTCCAATAAAAATACCATGTGATTAAAAATTTGCATCCGTTCAACTAATTGCTCACAATCTGCAAAGTGAGAATTAAATGCCATTAAGTAAATATGAGAAAACTGTAAACTGCTTGCGGACAATTTGAGGACAGAAAAAAGAAGCAAATACCATTCAGTAAATGATTGTCTCTAAATTATTCCCTTGGGTCTACATTTCTGAAGGCTAGATGTATAGCATATTATCCAACCATCAAGAAGAAGTGAGGCATGCTGGAAGAGCTGCGAGATTGGTGTGTACAGCTATGTGAAGCTGCCAGATGGCTTGTCAAATGCAAGGAGAGAGGAAATTGGTGGCAGGAGGAGATAATATAAGTGGCTAGAGGAGGTAAATGAAAAATAAGGTGTTTGAGTAGTTGAGAGCTAATAGATGCTACCATGGGAACTAACAGACAAACAGCATGCTTGGGTCTGAGCTGTATCTCATCAGGCGCAAGTTAAACATGAAAACAATGGTTGATCCCATAGAATGAAAAGATTTTAATAAAATAAAGGATTAGGGAGCCACGACATTGGGAATATGAATGATGTGCGTAAAAAGCAGGCCCTTCCTTGCTGCATCTGAGCTGCAAACTTTCTTGGGAAAAGAAATGTAACCGTTAAAATGTCACTAGCACACAATACATCTGTTGTGGGTTTTTTTTTAAAGCATTTCTTTTCTCAGGAATTCTAGTAGCAACAGATGAAGATGCTGCTGCTATAAATTTCACTGAAATTAGATGATGAGATGTAGGAGGAATGCCTAACAGCTGTTTTGAAAATGGTTCATGAAAATCAAAGCTGCCAACAGTACATTTTATAGCAGCTGAAAAGTATAATGAATGTAGGCCATACTTACACAATGGGGGACCCTATCCTGGGAAGCAGTGACTCTGAAAAAGAGTTGGGGGTTGTGATGGATAATCAGCTGAACATGAGCTCCCAATGTGATGTTTTTTTTGCTTTATGTTTTATGCATCCAAAGAAGTGGGCTGTAGCCCACGAAAGCTTATGCTCTAATAAATTTGTTAGTCTCCAAGATGCCACAAGTACTCCTGTTCTTCTTTCAATGTCCTGTTGTGGCCAAAAGGGTGAATGTGATCCTTGGATATATAAACAGGGGAATCTTCTATAGGAGTAGAGAAGTGATTTTATCTCTGTGTTTGGCACCGGTGAGATCATTGCTAGAATATTGTGTTCCTTCCTGAATTGTGAACACCAGAACTGATGTTGATAAATTGGAGAGGATTCAAAGATGAGCCACAAGAATAATTAAAGGATTAGAAAACATGCCTTAGGGATAGACTCAAGGAGCTTAACCTATTTACCTTAAAGTGAAGATTAAAGGGTGATTAGATCACAGTCTGTAAGTACCTACATGGGAAACAAATATTTAATAGTGGCCTCTTCAATCTAGCATTGAAAAGTATAACATAGTCCAGTGGCTGGAAGGTGAAGCTGGACAAAATCAGATTGCTGGAAGTAAGGCATACGTTTTTAACAGTGACAGTAAGGAACCTTTGGAACAATTTACCAAGGGTCATGGTGGATTCTCCATCATTGACCATTTTTAAATGAAGATTGGATGTTTTTCTAAAAGATCTGCACTAGGAATTATTTTGGGGGAAGCTCTGTGGCCTGTGTAATACAAGAGGTCCGATAGATGATCATAATGGTCTCTTCTGACCTTGGAACCTATGAATCTATCAATTCCCTGCTGCCCAGGAGGAGATCTTGAACTGGACAAATTTGTCCTGAAAGCGAGACTAAAAGAAACACAGAAGTTTAATCATATCCAGTTCCAGGGTTAAGCAGCGTTTCAGTGAAAGGACGGAGGAACTGTACTCCTGAGCAGGGCTCAGACTGGCTTTGCAGATGCTGAAAGTAAACTCCACATCCTGGATGTACTTTCTCCCTGAGAGCCTGTTCCTGCAGATCTTACTCAGGCAAAAATCCTGTGGAATTGAATGAGCTCACACCTCCTTTCCATTGCTACAACACCAGTAGTGTGAAAAAGGAGTAAGCTTGGAAAGACATAAATGTGATTTGCAGTTTTCCTGTAGCCATGTTGGTCTCACAATACTAGATAGGGTGGGTGAGGTAGTACTTTTTATTAGACCAACTTCCGTTGGTGAGAGAGACTTTTGAGCTTGCACAACTGACCTGAAGAAGAGTTCTGCGAAGCTTGAAAGCATGTCTCTCTCACCAACAGAAGTTGGTCCAATAAAAGATATTATCTCACCCACCTTGTCTCTCATAAATGTGGCTTGGAAAAATATCTTTCCACTAAACCTTGGGCAGCAGCAGCGTGATCATCATCAGCCATCTTTTATAACCAGAGTCAAACAAACACCACTTACCTCCTTTCTTGAGTTCAAGCAAGGCTCACTTCAGCTCGCTATTCTGCCCGCACAATGTCCAGACACTGCAGAGGGAGCACCACAGAGCATATTTCCCTGCTTTATCCCCCACCATGCCATCATTTCAGATTGCTTTGTGGTTTTGATGGGGTTTAGTAGGTGTATCCCTGTAATCAATGAGTGCACTGCTGCACATGCTACCTGAGACAAAAGGAACCTTTCTAGCTTGTTACTCAGGGAGCTGTAACTAGAAATCAGCCCCAGATTTGGGGTTAGTGATTAGTGTAAAATGCATCACATGCATCGGCAGTAGAAATGCTCTCCCTAGTTTGTAGCTTGCACGTAATTTGAACCCTACCCATATACTCCCATTAAAATATCTGAACATTATATCCAGAATGCAGAGTAGGGCTAGGATTTATTACCATGGGAGGGTTACTCTTTCTCAAAATAGTGAGCCCAACCTTTGTTCAAAGTGCAGGCCCACGCCCAGAACATGTAACTTTCAAAGTATGTCAAATATGAAAATCAGCTATTTGCCCTTTCCCAAGAGCAGTCTATTTAAATTGTGGAAGTTCAGGAATAGGATGACCAGATGTCCCGATTTTATAGGGATAGTCCCGATTTTTGGGTCTTTTTCTTATATAGGCTCCTATTACCCCCAACCCCCATCCCAATTTTTCACACTTGCTGTCTGGTCACCCTATTTGGGAAGTACTAGTGTGGCTGCATTCTGCACATTGGACAACTGATGTTTATGGCTAGTAAAACCTAGTAGGGGGTGGCTGAGTCCTCTGGCCTGGTGTTGGAAACTGATTACTTCCTTGTGGAAGGGAAGGTGCCAGCATCCCCAAGTAAGTAGTCATCAGTTCCTTGTTCAAGAAACCAGGTCTTAGGGCTGGTCCACACTAACCCCCCACTTCGAACTAAGATACGCAACATCAGCTACGTGAATAACGTAGCTGAAGTCGAAGTACCATAGTTTGAACTTACCGCGGGTCCAGATTTGGCAGGCAGGCTCCCCCGTCGACTGCGCGTACTCCTCTCGCAGAGCAGGAGTACCGGCGTCGACGGCAAGCACTTCCGGGATTGATCCGGGATCGATTTATTGCGTCTAGACAAGACACGATAAATCAATCCCAGAAGATCGATTGCTTACCACCGGACCCGGAGGTCAGTATAGATGTACCCTAAGTTAAAACAGTTTAGCTACAAGCCAAGGTCTATAAAGCCCTGTTTAGTTTTGGTGCTGGCTCCCTAAGGATCCTGCATACAACAGTCTTTCTAAACCGTCTTCACCAAGCAGCTGTTCACAAGACTGCGCGTTTCAGTCCCACAAATGATTGGGGTGTGTGTATTGAAAGAGAATGTTGAATTAAAATTTTTAACTAAAATCAACAAAATTAACATATGTGAACTGCGGAACTAAAATGCTTTAAAGTAAAACAGAATTTAAAGGCCAGCCCAGATATTCATGTAGGAGACAATAGCAGTTCCATTTATTCCACTTCAAATGCCTGTCATTTTTGGCAGGTCTTCTCTAATTTAATCAATGCATAATCTTCAATGTTAAGGGACTCTGAGTACTAATGCTGCTAACAGTATAATGTCAGGGTTCCCTAGGCAGTGTTTCTCAACAACCAGTCCATGGACTGGCGCTGGTCCCTGGGAGATCCCTGACAGTTTAGGAAGGCAGCAAGCTGGTCCCTGGTATTAAAAAGGTTGAGAAAGACTTCCCTAGACAGAGCTACATTAGGAGAGAAGGTGGCATCTTTGTGGCATATTTACTGAAACCACCAGAAATGAATTGCCATTTATATCTTTGTGGGGGAGACCAGAGGAAAATGAAACCTGTAAATGTAGAAGCTGTACATGATGCACTAGCTCTATTTATTTTTCAAAGAGTTGGTATTAGTCTAATCTTTTAGTTATTAGGTAATGAATTTTTGCATCTCTTCTTGCCTTTCACGCCGTCTAGACTGATTTGTAGCTGCAGGGTCTGGCATCTAAGTGTGCAAGAAGTGATCTGATCTGAGCCCATCCCTTAACCAGCATCAACCCAGGATCACATACTGGCATTGTCTCTTGGAGATGGTGTAAATAACGTTTCAAGTAGTATACTTCAGAATAAATTATAAAGCCAACTTTCCCCACCTGGGAACCAAATCTAAAAAAAACTATTTCCTGTAAACTGTATGTCCAACACATTTCTTGGGGAAAACATATATTAGCCTGTGAGGGATACAAGTTCATTTGAATAGCTATAGAAAATCCATGTCTACTTCTTGCCACAAAGAAACATTCATTTATTAATAGCACATTCTATTTGCAAAGCTTTGCAAACATTGATGAATTGAACCTTGCAATACCTCTGCAGTGTAGGCAAGTATTATTGGAAACTGAGGCACAACGAAATTACATGACTTGTGCAAGGTTAGGTAGGAAGTCATTTGGCAGAACCAGGAACACAACATAAATATTCTGACACTTAGGCCTGCACTGTAACCACAAGAGCATCCTTCATCTCCTAATACTTGCAGATACAGTAGAGACACAGGACTGGAGTCTATAACCGAGAGCTTCTTTCCCAACAGAAAGTTACTGACTGACAAGTCATCTAATAACACATTACTTTATTTCTTAAATTATTTTTATTGATTTTCATAAAAAAGACAATGAAAAGTATAAGACGATAAATGACTTACAGCTTCTGTGTTTCCAACTACTACATGCTTCAGTTAGCAGCCAAAGAAAGAACAACTTATCACTTTAGAGAGCAATTACTGTATATGAATTTGAAGAAATTGGGACCCCATTTCTAGATGCATATGGATGCTATGATAAGGTTTCCACCCCACATAGGCCTAGAGGGCTAGATCATGATGAGGGTATGCCCCGAGCCACTGAGAGAGAGACAGGGCATCAGTATGAGCAACTGATGGAACGGGGCACCATACGGAGCAAAAGCTAATTCCCAGACCCAACCATGAGGCGGTACACCTGTGGTGAATGGGACCCCTTCACAGATACAAATAGTGAGATGGCTCAAAGAATGCCAAACTGCTAGTCCACCTAACCCCTCTGCTTTTCCCCTCCTGCTAGTCCCCTCCTCTCCATATTCGTGTATGTCTTTTCCTATTTTATTACCATTGCCTGCATCCTAACATGTCTATTGTAGTATTGTCTGTTCTTGCTGCTTTGACTAGCTGTAAAATTGCTTACTTCTATAATTTTACAGCAAATACTTAAAGGCACACAGCTTGACTGTGTAATACTGAGAACACAGTAATAACTAATTTCCTCCTCCTCCCCACCCTGGCCATGTATTGTTTTTTAAAAGTACAGGATGATCCGAGTCATCTGGAGCATGGATCCTTCATTAGCTCTGCAAAACAGCCTAGGCTGCTTCTCTGAGGTTTAAAATCCTGATGTGGAATAACAGCTTCCTTTGGAAATCCAGCTGTTTAGGCTTTTTCTAACAGGGAAGCAGCTCCCATATGCCCTTTGTCAGTAACAGCTGGAGCCTAATGCCTTCCTTTGGGACTTTCCATGGCAGTCAGACTATGTGATTAGCTTTTGCATGAGGAGCTGGGCTGCGAATGGGCTTGCTTAGAAAGTTATTCTCTTATCAAAGGTTTCAGAGTAGCAGCCGTGTTAGTCTGTATCCGCAAAAAGAACAGGAGTACTTGTGGCACCTTAGAGACTAACAAATTTATTAGAGCATAAGCTTTCGTGGACTACAGCCCACACGAAAGCTTATGCTCTAATAAATTTGTTAGTCTCTAAGGTGCCACAAGTACTCCTGTTCTCTTATCAAAGGCTTTGCTGTGTCCTGAGCAATTTAAATTTAGTCAGTGGCTTTGTTGCCCAAGTTTAACCGTTACCTGGTGTTCCCCCTCCCCCAATGTTCCTTTCACTCTATGCATCTGAAGAAGTGAGGTTTTTACCCATGAAAGCTTATGCCCAAATAAATCTGTTAGTCTTTACGGTGCCACCAGACTCCTTGTTGTTTTTCCTGACACTGTAGTATCTGTTCAGAAATAAAAAGGGTGTGTGTGCAAGTCTGACCAACAGCCCCATGAGTGCTGAAGGGGGGCCTACCCAAAACCAAGCAAAGCAATCCCCCTGAGCAGCTAGATGGGCACCAGATCACCGAGACAGAAGATCTGGGGTTAGGTCCTAGCTCTACCACTGATTTACTGTGTGTTCTTGGGCAAGTCATTTCACCTCGCTGAGCCTCTGTTTCCTGACTTCTTCAGTGAGGATGAGAACACCAGCCACCTCTGTCAAGCACTAAGGAAGGTTATTAGCCAGGAACCTAATCAAATGGCCCTGCTTAAATCAGAACTTCACAGAGGGCTTTGTAACTCACCTTAGCTGCTTGGGGACTCATTCATAAGGCATTTTAACAGTGCTGCTCAGAGCCTTGGCCAGCTGCTTGATCAGCTTTGGAGCCCGCTACTGGAATCCGCTGTCCCCACACAGAACCTTTGGCTCCAAGAGCTGTGAATGACACACAGCTGTCAAGTGCAGGCAATGTTTAAAACATTTTACCCTGGTCTTAGTCTCTGTTTTTTTTCCCCCCGGACTGGCAGAAGTGCCACCAAACCCAGCCAATCACCTTCCTCTGCAGCATGGGGCAGGGGTCACTAGCTGGAGGATTCTCTGCTACTTGAAGTCTCTAAACCACAGGATTTGGGGACTTCAACAACAGAGTCAAAGGAAAGGGGTTGGGTCAACTTTTGTGGCCTGCATCATGCGGGAGGTCAGACTAGATGATCATAATGGTCCCTTCTGACCTTAAAGTCTATGAGTCTATAAATCATACTCTCTGATGTGTGTACACAATTTGCACTGAGGACAATGAGAGTTGTGGGTAGAGCTACACAAATCTTCCCCATTATATTCAATACAGCATTTTGTGACTTTTCATAAAAAAATTTTTTAAGGCCGGGGGGACATAAAAATGACCACACTAGGTCAGACCAATGGGCCATCTCGCCCAGTATCCTGTCTTCTGACAGTGGCCAGTGCCAGATGCTTCAGAGGAAATAACAGAACTGGGCAGTTGACTGATACATCCCCTGTCCTTTAGATCATCTCTAGTCTGCCCTCCTGTAGAACACAGACCATAGAATTTCATCTAGCCTGTTACCCTTGTAGTGAGTCCAACAACTTGTTTAACTAAACTTCTAGAAAGGCATCCAGTCTTGATTAGAAGACTTTGGCCTGGTCCACACTAACCCCCCACTTCGGACTAAGGTACGCAAATTCAGCTATGTTAATAACGTAGCTGAATTCGAAGTACCTTAGTCCGAACTTACCGCGGGTCCAGACGCGGCAGGGAGGCTCCCCCGTCGATGCCGCGTACTCCTCTCGCCGAGCTGGAGTACCGGCGTCGACGGCGAGCACTTCCGGGATTGATCCCAGAACATCGATTGCCTGCCGCCGGACCCGGAGGTAAGTGTAGACGTACCCTTTGAGTTGGAGAATCCACCCTTTCCCTTGGTAGTTTGTTCCAGTAATTAATCATCCGCACTGTTACTAATTTGAATTTGTCTGGCTTTAACTTCCAGTCATTGGTTCTTTTTTTGCCTTTTTCTGCTAGATCGCTTGCTGCTGTTCCTGTTGGTTCAGATTGTGTATGAATTGCAAGCCATAGATTTATAAATGAATTGTATTTGAGCTAACTCAAAAATCCACTGTTCACTTCAAACTCATACATTGTCTGTGGGTTTTAAATATGTTGCCAAAATAGTTAAATTTCTCATGCACTTAAAGACAGTTTCAGGCTTGGAGATGAATAAATCAAACTCTAATAATGTTTTATAAGTGGGAATTGTCTTTATTTGTTATCTATTGGTCACTACAGGGGGAAAAATCCTTAAGACGATTATATCTTTTCCAAATGTTGC
Source organism: Trachemys scripta elegans (assembly GCF_013100865.1). Taxonomy (NCBI): domain Eukaryota; kingdom Metazoa; phylum Chordata; order Testudines; family Emydidae; genus Trachemys; species Trachemys scripta. The sequence goes on along the minus strand of NC_048298.1, from coordinate 206,760,226 downwards.
ATAGGAAGTCAGTTAATTTCACTTTGCCGGGGTGGTAGTCAAAAAAAGGAAACCCACAGTTAAACTCCCCCAAACAACCTGGACTCCGCTCCAGCCCACCGACCACCTTCCATCCTGTGTGATGGCTACATCTTGCTTGTACAATGGACAAAGTGGGTTTGATAAGGACTCTCAGAAGTTCACAGCCCGTGGCTACAGGCACATTAAATCCACCAAAATCAACTTTGCGTGGAGTTGGCAGGCAGATTCTGAGGGATGTGGCTTTGGTTTTGTGTGTATGTATCTAAGACTTTGTCAATGCAGGGGTTTTTAGCTACTGAAGTTCTTTTGCTGATGTAGTTACACTAGGGGCTAAAACACCAGTGTTGACAAGTCCTATTATACTTAAGTATATGTGACTCTTCTGCTCCATACTGATGTGTCAAATACCTAATGTTTGGTCTGGCTGTCCTTGAGAGGATCGTCGTTCTAGATGTGGTAGCTACATGCTTGGTTTATCTGTTTTTCCCCCCTTAAATTGTATTAGAAGTTGCACTCAGATGTGTTCTCTCTCCCCCTCCCCCTGGGCGGGGGGCAGCGGGAGCTGAAAAGCCATACCTGTCTTGCTGAAATCCTTGGGAAGATAGAACATTCATTTAATGAGTTACCTCTCAAGGGCGCTGAGTGCTGAGGAGGCAGCAGACTTAGCCCCTAATCAGAGTGAGCTTGACAACAACTGTTTCAGCCAATTAAGGAGCAATGCTAAGGGCTTTGGAAGAGAGTTCGATTTTGTCCTTAGCCAGGAAGAGAGTGGCTGTAATGCAGGGTCTTGAAAGTGCAGGGCAGGGAGGGAGGAGCAGATATGAACAGTTACTCAGCAGCTGGAGAGGAATCTCTGGGAAAGAACATTTAAAAAAATTAAACTCCATATTCCCTCCAGACATATTTGTCCTACTGCTCATCCCCCCTGCTCCACTGAAAAAAGTCTCCTCGCTGTGAGAGGCACTGCAATCCAAGTATGTGTTACTCCTGGGGAAATTCTGTTCCAAAAATAAAAAAAATTCTGCGTCCAAAAATAAATAAATCTGCACATAATATTTTTAAATTCTGCATATTTTATTTGTCAAAATAACACAATATAATCACACCAGTTTCAATTATTTTGGTAATTTATTTGAAAATATGTGTCAGCAAGTATATCTGTAACAATACAGACAACAAAACAGATTCCCCCAGGAGTTAAAGAACCCCCGGTGACAACCCAGTTCCTTTTTCTCTGTTATGCTTTTGTCAGCCTCCTCAGTTTGGGTGTGCCACATGTGCCAGCTGGTCACATCTTGAGGGAAAACTCTGACCCTCTGGTCTATTCTTTTAGTCTATTCTCATTTTTCTGCCCTGCACCCGTGTCGTCAGATGCTACCGGTTTGGTGCTCTGCTCTGTTCAATGTTGATAACAGTCGGCTGCATGCGTGTGTTCCCTCTGTGTGCTGCCCCGGCTCTGCAGATCGCTGGCACAGCAGACCCTGAGAGAACCCCCAATGACCACAGACTTCGATAAGCTACAAAGGCACCCGGCCAGGTTTATTGTCAAATGAAACACAGTAATAGTTCCCCGCAGACTCTATCTATAGGACATGCTATGAATATGTGCCCCTTGACAATGGACCGGCTCAGTCAGTGGCAGGACTCTCCACTGCCCCCTAGGCCAGACAAAAACGTCCACTCAGGGATGCTTTCTTATACCCAGGTACAAACAGGTTACACATCATTGAACGCACTGAGGTACAGCCCCTCTATGCATTAGGGCAGGGGTCGGCAACCTTTGTCATGCGGCTCGCCAGGGTAAGCACCCTGGCGGGCCGGGCCAGTTTATTTACCTGCTGACGCGGCAGATTCAGCTGATTGCGGATCCCACTGCCCGCGGTTCACTGTCCCGGGCCAATGGGGGTGGCGGGAAGTGATGCAGGCGAGGGATGTGCTGGTCACCACTTCCTGCCGTCCCCATTGGCCCGGGACGGCGAACCGCGGCCAGTGGGGGCCGCGATCGTCCGAACCTGCCGCGTCAGCAGGTAAATAAAGTGGCCCAGCCCGCCAGGGTGCTTACCTTGACGAGCCACATGCCAAATGTTGCCAACCCCTGGTACAAGTTGGTTCAACCAAATAAATCTATTCATCATGCTGTCTATCCATCATATTGTCCTTTTATACTGTCTTTAGGCTGGGTCTGCCTGTTCCTTGATACCTGTGTGGGATGTGTTCGTACCTGGCTGTTCTGGTTCTGTCCTGGCACACGTTCTTTTAGCAGCCTTCCTCTTGCCAACTTCTGTGAGCAGGGCTTGCCTCTGGCTCACAGCCTAACTTTGATTTATGTTAGCAACATCTTGACCATTACTTCAGTTCAGGCCTCATACCTGGCCTCTGATACCAAGGGTTTATGTCTCAGGGCCTCATCTTACTACATTCCCCCACTTTTTGTCTTTTTATGGGGAGGATGTTTACCCGTCGTCCCGGAAAAGCATAATACATGGACTGAAGATAACCCAGTGGGCTAAATACTGTTATGTGGTCACCTCATTTCACCATCCATATACTCATGCCCCATCTTTTCCTTAGTCTGCACATTCCCTTGTACAACTGGTAGACAGATTTTATTATCCAATTCTTTCAAGTCCCTTATGGTGGGCCTGGGAATGTTAGGCCCGGGACCATGACTGAGGAATGTAGTACTATGATTGAGTCTTAGAGGCACTCCCAGATAATTAATATATATGAATAATATGGATACGGCATATATATTTGTAGTGTATATGGGTATATATGTATAGTATATATGTGTACATATGACACCACCTTATGTCCAAGCATAACTATGTTTTTCCAATCTGGTGTTATAGTTTGGCCCTTGTGGTACTGCAGACAGCAACCCACTTTTATTAGGGCAATTACAGTTACCATCTGTATCATTATTAGTAGTAGGCTGAGAGTTTTGAAATACTGGGATAGGGATTGTAATAATGTGTCCCACAGTGCTATGTATATGAGAAGTAAAACAGAAATTTGGATTACTGACACTACCACTGAGGCCTTTAAATATAAATATATGGTAATTATTTACTACCCAGTACTGTACATTCATGTTATGGGTCACCGTTACTGCTGTTTGTCACCCTCTGGTAAGCTTTGCTGGGCAGGAAACAGGAATGTCTAGCTTCTCTCTTCCATGGATTGCATTGCCCCGTCATACACTAGTAGTTGACATAGATCCAGCTGTTTTTATGAATGTTGTTTTCCAGATAACTTACTGAATGGACAGTAAACAATGTATCAAATATTGCTGTGTCAGGCTGTAGTATTGATATCCAGATACTGAGGAAGATTGTTTTGAATAACATGTGTCTTAGTTAGGATGCAGTGTCAGTAACCCACATTATGACAGGTACTAACACGGAATTTGTTTACCCAACTGTAGTTACCGTGTAACTTAATTTCTTTACCCATTTGTTTTTTCCTTGCCTTCATGTTGTTTGCTGCCATTCATTTGCTGATTTTTACCTGTGTGTTAGTTAAACAGTTTAGCAAGGTTATGTACATTGCAAATGTTGTACAGCAATAATACAATACAGCAATAGTACAGCACTAATACAGTTGTTTTTACACAGTAACGAAGTTGAAATTAAATGACAGTTTATCCAGGTCCAGCTAGTGGTTTTTAGCTGATTGTTAAATTAATTGTCCATAGATGGTAGATAGAGGTGTATTTGACCAGTCTCTTATTTATGCAATAATTCATTTTTCTTTTCTTGATGCTTGGGGGTTTCTTCACTGTATACAGATATCTTCTGGTGTCTTTGTGGTATGATAGCTTCTGGTGTCTTTGTTCTTAAGTTAGTTAATATAATAAAGTTGTTTTTGTTTGTTTGTTTTTACATTTCTCTTGTTTTTAGTAACCCAAATTTAATACACAGATTAATTTAGTGTTTACAATGTAATAGGGACCAAGTCTTTTATACACAAGCTATACTTTTGCAATTGTACAGACATTCATTTTCACTTGAGGTGCATTACTAATATTTTATACTGAATGTAATGCTTAACGGCTAAAATAGATGCTCACAATCTTCCATGAGAAGGTGTATTGCTTTCCCTTGCTGAACACTTTGTTTCAGAAAAAGAGTTAGTAACATAATTTTAACAAGCTTTCTAGAGTTACTTTGCTTATGATACCAACTTCACTCTTGTTAACTGTTTAGAAGCACAAACTTTAACAACCACTGCTTCCCATTAACATAACATAACAAAATAAAAGTGTATAAAATTAAACCAACTATAAAATTAAACCAAAATAAATTTTAAATACAGGTCCATGCAAATACTTTGAGGGTATTAAACATTCATGATGCTTTGTTTTGTGTGGGAGCCAAAGGTGGAAACCTGTTGAAATTGTTTGGTTAGCTTTATGAATAAATTGTTAATTTAAAAAATTTTTGCTATCACATTCTTATAACTATATTTAGAAGTGCAAACAAGTTTAAAAAAAAACAACAAGTTTATAAAAACCCAAATAAATTGACATTTTGTTAATATTATCTTTCCTTAATGTTGAAGTTTTCCCTTAAATTTTTTCTTTGAATAACAAATAAAAACAAAACTGTGATTAATAAAAGAGAATTATTTTTGTTTGCAATCTTATTATTTGTTGAGGCAGAAATATATGTACATATATTTATAACTGAGACCTTGTTGAACTTTGAAAAAAAATGGTAATAATAATAATATGATGGTTATACCCCAACCATAATCTTAAAATAGTGTGGTACCACATATACATATATTTTTAAAAGGGTATAAAATTGACTTTTGTTGCAACAAAATAAAAATAATAAAAAATAGTCACGTGACACACAACATACAACACAGGACAACACACATGACATACAGGACAAATTTACAATTAAAAAGAAATGGCGCCAGAATTCTATTCAAAACTATACAAAATAAGGCAAACAAAAACAAAACATTAAAAGGGTTAAACATTTGAATAAACAATTATTACCTTATTTAAAACTTTTAACAAAAATTGATAAAAATATATTAATATTTGCCAAATTCCTTGTATTAATTTCTTAACAAGGAATTTTGCATTACTTTATAATTAACATTATTTTAAAACTCTGCTATATGGAAATAAGAAAAGCCCACGTTTCAAGTATTAGTGAGTGGTTAGGATTAGAAGCAGAGTGTGCATCTATCTTCAAGAAAGTTAGGAATAATTCCAGCTGTTGCATTCCTGAAGGGTTAAAATAATTAATTTACTGGATTTATTTAAAGTAAAGTTTTTACCTTGTTTTCTTTTTGTTTCTTGTTTTGTTCTGTTTTCAATTGCTTTATCTTTTGGAGGTTTCTGTAAAAACTATAACTTTTAACTTTTAAACAAAGAGAGAGCCGAAGTGAGGAGAGGTGGGGGATAAAGGGGGGGGAGAGGTGAAGAGCAACCTAGGAAGGTAGCGAGACCTGAGCCAAGAGAGATTAACTGTATTAAGGTATTTGAAAGTATAGGGAGCAGTCGCGAGTTTAGCAAACTGAGAAAGCATATAAAGGAAAAAACATATTTGTAAAAATATTTGAGAAAGAAGGTTATATTTTTAGATATGAGCGCAGAATGTAGTTCCGTAGGTCAAAGCAGTTGGGAACCTGCACAGTTGGGAACTGCGCCCCTAGTTTTTATCCTGGCTTTGAGAGGAGAATGGCGGTAGTTACCTGCTCTTGTAAAATCTGAATTTGTTCCCTCTGTGTCTGTTGCTTTTGTCTGCATGCCAAATGGATGGCACGAGTGCCTTTTTTTACTGTAGTTAACTGTTTTTGGGCAACTCCATGTGTTAATGCATCACTTCTAGGTGTTAATCTGCTTAATTTTGGTTTTTTACTTTGAAATTCTTTTTTATTCACTCCCCTGCAATCAAGTCACAGCTCCTGTCTTCTAATGTGTTCTGTTTCATTTTTTTTCCTTCATGTGATTTACCAATTCAGTGAAAGTATTGTGTGCTACTTTTTCCATCTGTGCACTTACTTGTCCCATTCTGACAGGCACCAGTCTAGGTTTAATCGGAACCTGGCTTTTATCATAAGTTAGTGGTTGGACTGCAGTGGACCCCGTTTCATCTTTTAATTTTACTAGGGCCACCTTTTCCCACTTCGGGACCCATTCTTTAGGCATAGGGTAGCTACCTGAAGCCTGCTGTTTCATAGAATAGAATATCAGGGTTGGAAGAGACCTCATGAGGTTATCTAGTCTAACCTCCTGCTCAAAGCAGGACCAATCCCCAGACAGATTTTTGCCCCAGATCCCTAAATGGCCCCCTCACGGACTGAACTCACAACCCTGGGTTTAGCAGGCCAATGCTCAAACCACTGAGCTATCCCTCCCCCAATATTTATCACAGGGGACTGCACATGTATTTTTTGTAAGTTCCTTGCAGCTGTTTCCAATGGTTTATTCTGTTCCTGTGCTGGTTGTCTCTGGGCTGCTTGCCACCCTGCAAGGTGGGTGGGAGCATTCCAGGGCTGTGTAGCTTCTTTTGATTCATTTAACTCTTTCTTTGTTACCATTACTTGCTCTGCCAATTTTGTGGTGTGCTGTTTTAACCATTTAACAGGCATGGTTATAGTTTACATTTAAAGACACAGTCTCTGCCCTAGCCTTACAAATTACATTACATGTTTCTTCCCCATTATATTTTTTAAACTCTATGGGGATTTGCAGGGAGGGGCTAAGGGGTTCCCTAGCTCGTCGTTTTCTGTCATGTTAGATCACATATCAGGTGATCTTGGTTATGGCAGAGAGAGCAAAAGCTGCCATTAAATCCAGAGCTGAAGATTGTTTTGACTTTCTCACTCACAAAATGGCAAATCAATTTTGTTAAACACTGGGGCATTCTTTTATTTGCCCCCACACACACTAAAAAAAAACAAAAAACAGTCAAATCTCAATATAAGGTTGAAGAATAAACAAGCCAAATCAAACCAAACAACTTTCTGAGTTACATATTAACCAGTGTTTGAGTAAATGATTGTCTTGACTGATCCTTTAAAAGTAATTCTTGAGCAATTGGAAATGATACAATGACACTAAGGAAATCCACAGCATTTCACACTGGACTAGAGGAGCTGGCAGGGACATTTATAAAATTCAGATCCAAAATTGGCAGTAAGGTCGGTAATCCGTGATCAGCAACTTATGATAGGTCAGAGGAAGTGATGTTTTTCTTCAGTCCCTGTGGTAAAGTACACGTTGTTACTCCTGGGGGAATTCTGTGTCACCGTTCAATGCAGAATTTGCACAGAATTAATATATTAATGAGCTGCACCCTGTGGGCCACTGGTTTCTGGGAGGGGAGACTGAGGGTAAGGGGCAGGTTGCCGGGGGGAGCATGCCTTGAGCTGTTCCAGGGATGGCCAAACCTTTAAATTCTGCTCCGCCCCACCCCACTATCAGCAGGTACGGGTCATCTCTGCCCAGCAAGACAGTAAAGAAGCTGTATGGAGCGGAGCCTGTGGCTGGGCTTTGCAGGGTTGGGGGTGCAGTCACCTGGGCTGGGGGTCGTCCCATTGCTGGGCTCAGGGGACTGTGTGTGGATGTCTGGACCCATTGCTGGGCTCTGGGGGAAAATGGGCACAGTATCTGGGTTGGGGGGAGCCTATGCAGCCCCTTCCACCACCACCCAAATATCCTCTTCCAGTACAAACAGACCTCTCCAGCACCCCCCAAATATTCCCTCCCAGTTCGCACACACCTCCAACACCCTCCAAATACCTCCTCCAAGAGCCCAAATATCCCCTCCCAGTACATACACCCCTTCAGAACTCCCAACTGTACCCAAAAGATCCCCCATTCCTCTCCCCACAGCAGTGCCCTCCTATTTGGGAACTTGAAATATGGTAACCCTATGCGGTGTAGTAAGTTGAGGCCCTGAGACATAAACCTTTGGTATCAGAGGCCCGGTATGAGGCCTGAACTGAAGTAATGGTCAAGATGTTGCTAACATAAAGCAAAGTTAGGCTGTGAGCCAGAGGCAAGCCCTACTCACAGAAGTTGGCAAGAGGAAGGCTGCTAAAAGAACGTGTGGCAGGATGGCACCAGAACAGCCAGATACGAACACATCCCACACCGCTAACAAGGAACAGGCAGACCCAGCCTAAAGACAGTATAAAAGGACAATATGATGGATAGACTAGACTTATTTGGTTGAACCAACCTGTACCAGGAGAAAGGCAACATCCTAATGCATCGAGGGGCTGTACCTCAGTGTGTTCAATGATGTGTAACTTGTTTGTACCTGGGTATAAGAATGCATCCCTGAGTGGACGTTTTTGTCTGGCCTAGGGGGCAGTGGAGAGTCCTGCCACTGACTGAGCCGGTCCATTGTCAAGGGGCACATATTCATAGTATGTCCTGTAGAGTCTGCGGGGAACTATTACTGTGGTTAGTTTGACAATAAAGCTGGCCGGGTGCCTTTGTACCTTATCGGAGTCTGTGGTCATTGGAGGTTCTCTCGGGGTCTGGTGTGCCGGCGATCTGCAGAGCCGGGGCAGCACACAGGTATCACACACCAAATGCATGGACATTGCATGGACACTGCCTGAGGTGGAGTGTGACCAACCAGGTGTGGCCAAGTGATCTCTAGTCGCAGGCCATAAGGAGCAGGTCCTTAAAAGGGGAAGGGGACATGTGCTCAGGAGTGCACTCACAAGCTTGTACCTCCCGTGAAGGTCCTTCGCCCGGACTGCCTGGCCAGTGGTTCTCTGCATTCCATTCCATCGTGCCTTGGGAAGACTTACCTTCATCACACCGTCCATCACTGCGCTATGGGACACTTACCTTCAAGGATCCTAACATCTCCAGTGCCGTGCCTGTCTTAGGAGCATGAGTATGCGAGTGTGAGTGTGACCCCCCACTTCTTTTGAGCTTAGCTATCAGTACAATAAATGTGCTGCTTTCTGCCAAACTCTGGTGGGTCATTAGTCCTCCCTAAGCTTACTAGCTGGCCCAATTTTGGGTAACATTAATGGTGGAGAATGCGGGCAGCTTAGTGGAGGATTTGACCCAAGAGTAGGGGTCCCCTCGTGGCCCCCGGTGGTCTCTTGAGTGGGTCCGGCTCGAGGCTGCGTGAAAATGTGGTAGGCTAGCAATCCACTGCAGGGAGAAAAGGACGCCACTGTTGAGTGCTGGTGTAGGGCAAGGAAGAGAATTAGATGTAAAGCCCCTGGTGCCCCCTAATAGCTTCTTGAGAGGGTCCGATTCGAGCCTGTGTAGAAGGTGGTAGGCTAGTGACCCACTGCAGGAAGAAAAGGACGCCACTGCTAAGTATGCCACTGTGGGGCGAGGGGAAGAAAAAGGCGAAGCAGCCCAAGCAAGAATAGACCCCCCACTTGGGGAGTGCTGCCGCCGCCTGGGCGGTTGTTAGAATGGCTCCAAAAGAAAGGGGCAGACCCCTGTATGCCAGGGGTGGTTCCACCTGGGAGTACAATTCCTGACTTGGAGAAGGAACGGGGTATGTGGAAGGCATAGGCTCTGACTGCTAGTGCCCAGGCATCTTCCCTCTCTGTAGCCGCAGTACAGGTGGGATTTTGAAAAAAAAAAGTGTGAAAATTATGTGATACAGATAACATTATGGGATGGAGTTGGAGACAGTTGCATACTGGGAAGTTGACCCCACGTTCCCAGTCACCCTGCACGACTTGTTTTGGCCCCATCGTGCATTGCCAAAACTTCCCAAAAGACAAATGTTGGCGAGTTGCACACCTAGCCATGGTGCACCATGCTCTGTGTTGGTACAAGCACTTCTGGTGAGTACATGCACTCCCAACACAGGCTACCAGGTCTGCATATGCACTACCTATGTACTAGCTGTGGTGGCTGTATCCAACATAACTTTAGTCAACATAAGTCTCTAGTGTAGACATGGTCTTAGTTTGTAAGGTCTTTGATAATTTCCTGAAATCTAGATCTTCAGTTGAACATGCTTCCTATAATGTGGTTTCTGCCTCCCGTCTACCCTCTTGTGGCCAGAGGTCACTCTATGGCCCCCTGCCTCTGTTTTCCTCCTTCTTCAGGGCTCCTTAAACACACTCAACATAGTGCAGAGGAAATTAAAACATTCCCCACTTGGGGTCCAATTTATTCTGTCCTCAAGTACATGCCGGCCTTCCAGCTCTCAACCCCCATTCAGTATCTCTCTCCCCTTAGTTGGAGGGGGTTTTCAGCCCTCTGTCTCAGAGCTAGGTCACAGTTCAATGTCTCTGCAGGAGCCAAACTTGCTCCCTAAAGCTGCTGCTTCAAGCCAGTACTAGCTCCTCAAGCTCCTGCTGCCTGACCATCTCCCCCTCACTACAGCTACCCGCTGCTCTTTTAGGGGAACAGCTACTCTCACAGGTGTACCTCCTATGGTAATCAGGGTTGGTTAGTACCCATCCCTCCACCAAGGCAAGCCACCCTGTTACACTGCCTTTTTACATTGCTATTATGCCTGGATGATTCCATTGCAGTGTTGGGATTCAATTTACCTTATTAGCACTTGTGCAGTATAAGACACAAATGTGTAACGAGATCACCATACTTTGGGAAGAATCTGCGTGACACAGATGTGCAGATAAGTTCACGACGGATAGGTCCATCAATGGCCATTAGCCAGGATGGGCAGGGATGGTGTCCCTAGCCTCTGTTTGCCAGAAGCTGGGAATGGGCAATGGAGGATGGATCACTTGCTGATTACCTGTTCTGTTCATTCCCTCTAAGGCACCTGGCATTGGCCACTGTCAGAAGACAGGATACTGGGCTGGATGGACCTTTGCTCTGACCCAGTATGGCCTTTCTTATTTTCTTATGACATTGAATAGGGCCAAGGTCGCAGCTTGTTTATTGCTTCCACACACCTGTTGCCAAGATGGCTCTGCAAAGCTTCCACCGCTTCCCCATACCCTAACGCTATCACAAGGGCAAGAGTTTCCTTTTATTTAAGGTTACTTCATAAATCTGGGGGAAAGGAGAGGAATGGGCACTAATGCAGAAATCCTCTTGGAAGCTGTTGTTTTTTAGAGTCTACCTTTTACAAACTTCAGTTAGGCTGGGTCAGGATTTTCTCAATACTTACTTTGTGCCAGGACTTGCCAGGGCTGAGCCCCGGCACCTCTGGGCTGGCAGTTCATAGCCCCGGCACCTCTAGGCTGGCTGCATCAGTTATGAATGTAAAAAAAATTGCTTGAGCCCCAGCACCTCTTTCATTACAAATTAAGCACTGGACAAGTGACAATATCTCAGGATAGCTAATTTGCTAATTCTTATGCATGGGCCAATCACATTTGTACATCTTAATGAGGCAGGAAAGGCTCTAATGCAATACATTTGCCATATGCTGTAATATTTTTTTTTGTCTGTTCCACATGGGTATTGGAATCAGCTTCATGTGCTAACACGGACACAACCAACCATAAAACTTCGACCCATGTGGGTTGTCCCAGTAACTGTTAAAAACTTTCTTTTTAAATATGATAAAAATAATATAAAATATACATGTGTACTCCAACTCCTCCACTGGGCACCATTATTTGAATCTGAATGAAATCAAACAAGAAACAATGTTCTTGTCTAATTCAAGCAAGGAATTCACATAAGTGGGATTTTTCATCCATATGTTCAGTGAATGCAGGGTGTTGGCACACATCCTGGGAACAGATGGGCCCTTATTGACTCTTCTTAGAAAGAGCTTTCAAAAGCCCAAGGCCAGCTTTCCATGTCAGCAAACACACAATTGCACTTTCAGTCATGTTTGAACACATGTGATTGTCTTAAAATTTCCTGATGACAACTTCAGTAAAAAGGTCTGCTGGGGCTGCTGATGTAGCCTGGGAGGGAAAGCAGGATGTTTTAGTGGTTATTTTCCCCCCAGCTGGGCAATTACGACTTCAGGGTGTGCTGGCATCTTTCCTCTAGAAAAGAGAGACTTGGATGGCTAGGATTTCTTCGATGTCTGAAACTTTGGGAAGTCTATAAATACAGCTAAGATACACGTGCCTCCTGCCCCGATGTCACAAAATTCCCACCAAATACAAAAGGGGCCAAGTCCTTCCATTACATTTAAATGGTGATGAGTACTGAAAAACGGTGTGAACAATAATAGTGAAGATTCAGTGAAAGAGAATTGTTTTGGTTCATCAGCACCATACGTACCTTTCTATTGATAACAGAATTGATCATCAATAACAGTAATCACTGACTTGTGGGCTCTACTGTCTTGCTCCCAGGTGCATCTTCTCATCCAAGTGTCTTGCCTGACATATCAGTCTTATCAGTAGTTCAGCGTCCAGGCCACATTGATTGTGGTTCTTTTCTGTGTGCATACCTTAATTGGTGGCACTTTGGATCCTGGGTCAAGTTGTCCAATTCATTCTGTCCTCCATGGAACAGGAAATCCCATGAAGCTGCAGGGGCTAGAGCTATCTCTGGAGAGGCCTTGGGTGCACAGATTCCAGGGACCCTACCTCTTCCCTCTACCAAGCCACTGCTCCTGAAATACTTCCTCAAGGAGAGGCGGCAGGTTCTACAGTTTTCAGAATGGAGAGAGGTAAATAGTGGTGTCCCCCAGGGGTCTGTTCTGGGACCAGTCCTATTCAACATATTCATAAGTGATCTGGAAAAAGGGGTAAACAGTGAGGTGGCAAAATTTACAGATGATACAAAATTACTAAAGATAGTTAAGACCCAGGCAGACTACGAAGAGCTACGAAAGGATCTCTCAAAACTGGGTGACTGGGCAACAAAATGGCAGATGAAATTTAATGTTGATAAATGCAAAGTAAAGCACACTGGAAGGCATAATCCCAACTACACATGTAAAATGATGGGGTCTAAATTAGCTGTGTGACAAAATTCCTCCTCTATCTTGGTGGGTCCTGCGTTTATTGGCGGATTTTCTTGCCTCAGAGATTCACCATGTGGGTTGGGGAACAGCCCAGAGACCTTCCCCTCTGGAAGAACCCACAGTCCAGGTCAATTGGGAGGTTTGGGGGGAACCCGGGCCCGCCCTCTACTCTGGGTTCCAGCCCAGGGCCCTGTGGACTGCAGCTGTCTATAGTACCTCCTGTAACAGCTGCATGATAGATAGCTACAACTCCCTGGGCTACTTCCCCATGGCCTCCTCCAAACACCTTCCTTATTCTCACCACAGTACCTTCCTCCTGGTGTCTGATAATGCTTGTGCTCCTCAGTCCTCCAGCCGCACACCCTCTCACTCTCAGCTCCTTGCACCTCTCACTCTCAGCTCCTCACACTCACACCACAATCTGAAGTGAGCTTCTTTTAAAACCCAGGTGCCTTGATTAGCCTGCCTTAATTGATTCTAGCAGCTTCTTCTTAATTGGCTCCAGGTGTCCTAATTAGCCTGCCTGCCTTAATTGGTTCTAGCAGGTTCCTGATTACTCTAGTGCAGCCCCTTCTCTGGTCACTCAGGGAACAGAAAACTACTCATCCAGTGACCGGTTTATTTGCCCTCTACCAGACTCCTGTACCCCACTGCTCTGGGTCTGTCACAGCTGTTACCACTCAAAAAAGAGATCTTGGAGTCATTGTGGATAGTTCTCTGAAAACATCCACTCAATGCACAGCAGCAGCCAAAAAAGTGCACATAATGCTGGGAATAATTAAGAAAGGGATAGATAATTATCTATTATAATAGGACAGAAAATATCATGTTGCCGCTATATAAATCCATGATATGCCCACATCTGGAATACTGTGTGCGGATGTGGTCACCCCATCTCAAAAAAGATATATTGGAGTTGGAAAAGGTTCAGAAAAGGGCAACAAAAATGATTATGGGTATGGAACGGCTTCCGTATGAGGAGAGATTAATAAGACTGGGACTTTTCAGCTTGGAAAAGAGACGGCTAAGGGGAGATATGATTGAAGTCTATACAATCATGACTGGTGTAGAGAAAGTAGATAAGGAAGTCTTGATTACTACTTCTCATAACACAAGAACTAGGGATCACCAAATGAAATTAATAGGCAGCAGGTTTAAAACAAACAAAATGAAGTTGTTCTTCACACAGTCGACCTGTGGAACTCCTTGCCAGAGGATGTTGTGATGGCCAAGACCATAACAGGATTAAAAAAAGAGCTAGATAAATTCATGGAGGATAGATCCATCAATAGCTATTAGCCAGGATGGGCAGGAATGATGTCCCTAGCCTCTGTTTGCCAGAAGTTGGGAATGAGCGACAGGGGATGGATCACTTGATGATTACCTGTTCTGTTCATTCCCTCTGGGACACCTGGCATTGGCCACTGTCAGAAGACAGGCTACGGGGCTAGATGAACCTTTGGTCTGACCCAGTAGGGCCATTCTTATGTTCTTATGTACAGTGCCGAGAGGGTGCCACAAAGGAAATGACTCTGCCTCAGGCTATGTTAATGTTTTTGTGGATTTCCTGCATGATGTTGGCTGTTTGGTAGGAAGGATATGCTTCCTCTCTGAATCTTCCTCCAGCACCTCACCTCATCCAAGATAACTGTTCCAATGCATGAGTCTTGACTATGGGTAGTCCCCTTTGAGTCCAGGGAAAGTGTCTCTGAGGCAGCTAGGTAGGGAGACATTCGCCCTGTCAAAGTGGAGCAGCCCTCTGTACAAACACATAGGATTAATTCTTGCTTTGATATTTCAGCTTTCTTTCTTGTCCCCTGCGCCATCTCTAGTCATCACTTCCCTTTCTGCTTGCATTCAAGTTGGTTCGTCCAATTTTGCACAACATTTCTCTAGCCTCCCTCACTGTACAGCATTTTGAGATAATTTGTTTGAAGGACGTTATGCATTAGTACGTTGAATTGTATGGTAGGGTAAAAAGCTAATTACAAACAAAGGATTTTCCATAGTGCACGAGAATATTGATCCTTCCAGTGTGGTTTCCTGCTTCTGATGGTGGCTGATAGGATATTTGAAAGGAGGCAACAAAACAAACCAACCGATAATGCCCTTGGCCAATTGCATGACACTGAATACTAGAGAAAAATGTTCTCCTTGACCTTTGCAGCAATCTGTGTATTGTTTGAAGCATAAGATTTTATTACACCACTTAAGGATGTGGAACAATAAATTTTATTATCAGTTATAAAACTACCCAGCCAGTTTTAAAATTCAAGCTAAATATTTAACTCCAAGATCTCCTGTGACAATGAATAAATTACTGGACAGGCTCTGCACTGTGTGAATAAATATTTTCTTTTCTTTCTTTTAAATGTCTTTGTCATTTAATTTCATTGAATGACCATCAGTTCTCATATTTTTTAAAACAACCAAATCCATCAACATGATTGAGGTTGTCCTTTTTAACTGACTATGAATTGTTATTTTCTGCTACACAGGTAGCACAAAGGGAGTGGAAACTGCTCGGATCCCCTCTTTCTAGGAATTTCCCTAGTATGAGGGAGTCTCTAGTGGGTTTAAAGCCACAACTCCAGCANTCTTTCTTGATGTTTTTCTGTTTGCTGTATAGGATGCTGATCAGGTGGTTCCTCAGTTTCTTTGATAATGTATGGCATAATCTCTCACTGTGGTCTGTGCAGTATGTAGATAGCAATGGATTTTTCACCTTCAGTCCATTTGGTATGATGTCCATCCGTTTGCATTTGGAAAGGAAGATGATCTCTGTCTGTATTTGTGCAAGTTTCTTCATGAGGTTGATAGATTTCCATTCCATACGGCTAAATGCAGTGCCTTGCATGGTGTCAAGTATCAGAGGGGTAGCCGTGTTAGTCTGAATCTGTAAAAAGCAACAGAGGGTCCTGTGGCACCTTTGAGACTAACAGAAGTACTGGGAGCATAAGCTTTCATGGGTAAGAACCTCACTTCTTCAGATGCACTTCTTCTTGCATCTGAAGAAGTGAGGTTCTTACCCACGAAAGCTTATGCTCCCAGTACTTCTGTTAGTCTCAAAGGTGCCACAGGACCCTCTGTTGCTTTTTACAGATTCAGACTAACACGGCTACCCCTCTGATACTTAACTCCAGCATAGAGGCTGTGTCTGGGTCAGGGAGGGGCTATGGCTAGAGTGTACTGCACCTCAGCTATCTTCAGATGAGAGATGGTTGCTTGGGGAATGTTGCCAGCTGGTGTAGGTTAGAGCAGTCCTCAGGCTGCTCTAACATGGACTGGGGGTGGAGACTCAGGAAACTCTAACCAGTTCCTTGGCAACTCCCTTTCCCCACTGCATTGATCAGATCTTGCTCAAGAAGAAAAGTTGGGCCTATATCTTCAGAAAGGCCATTGGTTTGTTTTGTACCTGTGGCTGCATGTTTGTCAATAGGGGGCTCATCTGAACTCGGTGGCTCCTGCAAATTTCTATCCAATGATAATTGTGAAAAGAATAAAGTGAAAATGCTGGTTTTTTTTGTTCAAAAGTGAAATAGTTTTAAAGGTAATAATAAATGGTGCTAGTGTAACACCAACAGACACCAGTCAGTGGCGGGTGGGATTGAACCTGGGGCCTCTGGAGCTTAGTGCATAAGCCTCTACTGCATGAGCTAAAAGCCAATGGGTTGGTAGCTAAGGCTGTAGAGCAAACTCATTAATCTCGCACTAACTGGTCTCGGTGCCACTCAATGGGACAGAGCACCACACCCAGCAGGTGTGTGGGTTACACTAGCAGGTGCCTGATGGAAGTTTTGCCTGTACAAGAGCTTCAGCATTTGTCAGAATAATGAATCCAAATTTAAAGAAAAAAATAATTGCATGATTAATTGTGCTGTTAAACAACAATAGAATACCATTTATTTTAAATATTTTTGGATGTTTACTACATTTTCAAATATATTAATTTTAATTACAACACAGAATACAAAGTGTACAGTGCTCACTTTATATTTATTTTTATTACAAATATTTGCACTGTAAAAAATAATATATTTTTCAATTCACCCCATACAAGTACTGTAGTGCAATCTTTTTATCATGAAAGTTGAACTTACAAATGTAGAATTATGTAAAAAAAACCCTGCATTCAAAAATAAAACAATGTAAATCTTTTGAACCTACAAGTCCACTCAGTCCTACTTCTTGGTCAGCCAATCACTCAGACAAACAAGGTTGGTTACAATTTGCAGGAGATAATACTGGCCGTTTCTTGTTTACAATGTCACCTGAAAGTGAGAACAGGCGTTTGCATGGTACTTTTGTAGCTGGCGTTGCAAGATATTTATGTGCCAGATGCGCTAAAGATTCATATGTTCCTTCATGCTTCAACCACCATTCCAAAAGACATGGTTCCATGCTGATGATAGGCTCTGCTTGAAAACGGTCTAAAGCAGTGTGGACCAACGCATGTTCATTTTCATTATCTGAGTCGGATGCCACCAGCATCTTTTTTGGTGATTCAGGTTCTGTAGTTTCCGCATCAGAGTGTTGCTCTTTTAAGACTTCTGAAAGCATGCTCCACACCTTGTCCCTCTCAGATTTTGGAAGGCACTTCAGATTCTTAAACCTTGGGTCGAGTGCTGTAGCTGTCTTTAGAAATCTCACACTGGTACCTTCTTTGCATTTTGTCAAATCTGCAGTGAAAGTGTTCTTAAATTGGACAACATGTGCTGGGTCATTATCTGAGATTGCTATAACATGAAATATATGCAGAATGCAAGTAAAACAGAGCAGGAGACATACAATTCTCCCCCCCAAGGAGTACAGTCACAAATTTAATTGATACATTTTTTTAACGAGCATCATCAGCATGGAAGCATGTCATCTGGAATGGTGGCTGAAGCATAAAGCGGCACACGAATGTTTAGCATATCTGGCATATAAATACCTTGCAACACAGGCTACAAAAGTGCCATGTGAACGCCTGTTCTCACTTTCAGGTGGCATTGTAAATAAGAAGCAGGCAGCAGTATCTCCTGTCAATGTAAACAAATTCATTTGTCTTAGTGATTGGCAGAATAAGAAGTAGGACTGAGTGGACTTGTAGGCTCTAAAGTTTTACACTGTTTTGTTTTTGAGTGCATGTAGCATGGCGGGCACTCACTGCCGTGGTGCCCCCTGCTGGTCAGTCTGGGAATTAGCTCTTTCCAGCCTCAGAGCACCTTCTGCTGGCCAGAGTCTCCCTACCGGTACTTGCTTCCTGGTCTCCACCACCATACTCCAGGCCCTGCATCCCTCCCGGCCTGCGGTGACCCTTATCTTGGGGTGCTGCCCCCCAGCAGTGCACCCACACTCTGCATCTCCCCGCCCAGGGGAACCCCTTCCCCCATGCCCACCTTGCCACGGTGGCTACTGCCAGTCATCATCTAGCCCCCTTTCTCTGGGGCAACCTGCAGTCTGTAATGGCCACTCATCATTGGCAAGGCGGTTAGACCTAGGGGCAGCTCTAGGCACCAGCAAAGCAAGCACGTGCTTGGGGCAGCCCATTTGCAGGGGTGGCAGGGATCCAGCATGGGAGCTAAGAACCAACAGGGGGCCCTGGGAGCTGTAGTTCCTTGGTTAGCTCCCTGCCTATAGAGCCAGCCCTGGAGCAGGGAAAGAACTACATTTCCCAGCATTCCCTTGGCCACTACCAACAGGAAAGAGGGGGAGGGAGTGAGGAAGCTGAGACCTCATGCTGCAGCCTGCTATGAATGGAGAGCTGCACTGGGAAGGGTAGGGATACCATATTTTAACTTTCAAAAAAATAGGACACTTCATGGGGAGGGAGGGTAGCCCCACCCGCCCACCAACCACTCCCTCCGACTGCCCCCCACAGAAACCCCAACCCATCCAACCACCCCGTTCCCTGTCCCCTGACCACCCCCTCCCGGGACCCCTGCCTCAACTGCCCCCCAGGACCCTACCCCCTATCTAAGCCTCCCTTCTCCTTGTCCCTAACTGCCCACTCCTGAGACCCCCCCCAAACTTCCCCCCCAGAACCCCACCCCCTACCTGTCCCCTGACAAACCCCTGGGACTCCCATGCCTATCCAACTGCTGCCTGTCCCCTGACTGCCCCCCTCCAAACCCCGAACCCATCTAACCCCCCACCCTTGGCCCTGCCCCTGCCTGCCCCCCCTGAACCTTCGCCCCATCCAACCCCCCCTGCTCCCTGTCCCTTGACTGCCCCTATGGAACCCCCTACACCTTCTCCAACCCCCTTACTGTGCTACTCAGACCAGCGTGTCTGGCTTTGCGCAGCGCCAGACACGCTGCTGCATACATGCTGTTGTGCTCCCCTGCAGAGCCACAGCCCCCCACCCAGCACCTGCCTTCCAGATTTGAACACCTCAAAATTCAGGAGTGTTCAAGCTCAGTTTGGGCAGCTGTTACTTCATTTCTCCCAAATCAAATATACTGATCCACTGTAACTTGCTGTAGAAAAAATAGGATAAAATTGAGCAAGAAATGCTTCCCAGTGGTTATTAGGACTGGAATTGCTATTTTCAACAGCCATTGCTTTTTTGTGTGTTTAAAAGGAAGACAGTGATATTGCATTGGCAAATTCCCCCTAGAAAGAAAGAGTGGAACAAAAGAATAATAACAGCACCTCAACTTTTCCTCATTTATGTAGGACAGTCTTATAACATGCATCCAGATATCCTCCAATCACACAAGCTGAAAATTGTTCTGCTTTACTGCAGTTCTGTAACCTTATGGGAACCAATCCTGACTGTGTTCTGTGCACATCTAAAATTCCTGCTGAGTGACCTGCCCTGGGAGCAAGTTACCAGTGACCCAGGGCTGCGGCGGAAGGAGGGTGCAGGTGGGGGGTGAGAGCCCAGAGCTGGGGCAGCAGGGGGGTGTGGGAGGGGAAAGAGCCCAGGGTTGGGGCAGCAGGGGGGTGCAGCGAGAAGCCCAGGGCTGGGCCGAGGGGCAGCCAACATTTTTTTTGCTTGGTGTGGCAAAAAACCTAGAGCCGGCCCTGATTAGACCTGCTGCCTTTCCCTGCAGCCCCAGTACTGCCTTAGGCCTTCTGGCCAGGCCTTAGCTCCCCAGCTCAGCCTGCCCCTTCCCCAGCACTGCTCTGTCAAAGGTACCCTGTCTCTCCCAGGCAGCCAAGTCTTTCTCACTCCAGGGCTGGAGTGAGACTCTCATGGCTCCTTACTCACAGCCCCCTATCAGGGCCAGCTGTGCCCTGATTGAGCTGGCCACACCTATGGCCAGCTACTCAGCCAGCCTCCCTCAGCTGCTCTCACTCCTTTTATCCCAGGAGCAGGGTAACCGCTCTGCTGCAGTGCGGTTATGTAACCAAAAAAAAAAAAAATCTGCATTTGTAAGTTACACTTTGTGATAAAGAGATTGCAGTTCAGTATTTGTCTGAGATGGATTGTGTCAAGGCTGCTTCCCCACTCTGAACTTTAGGGTAGAAATGTGGGGGCCTGCATGAAATTTCTAAGTTTAACTACCAGCTTAGATCTGGTCCGCTGCCACCACTCCCAAAGTGCTAATTCCCTTCCCTGGGTAGCCTTGAGAGACTCTTCACCAATTCCCTGGTGAATACAGATCCAAACCCCTTGGATCTTAAAACAAGGAGAAATTAACCAACCCCCTCCTTTCTCCCACCAACTCCTGGTGGATCAAGATCCAAACCCCTTGGATATAAAAACAAGGAAAAAATCAATCAGGTTCTTAAAAAGAAGGCATTTAATTAAAGAAAAAGGTAAAAATCATCTCTGTAAAATCAGGATGGAAAATAACTTTACAGGGTAATCAAACTTAAAGAGCCCAGAGGAATCCCCTCTAGCCTTAGGTTCAAAGTACAGCAAACAGAGGTAAACACCCTAGTAAAAGGTACATTTACAAGTTGAGAAAACAAATATAAAAACTAACATGCCTTGCCTGGCTGTTTACTTACACATTTGAAATATGAGAGACTTGTTCAGAAAGATTTGGAGAGCCTGGATTGATGTCTGGTCCCTCTTAGTCCCAAGAGTGAACAACCACCAAAACAAAGAGCACAAACAAAAGCCTTCCCCCCACCAAGTTTTGAAAGTATCTTGTCCCCTTATTGGTCCTTTGGGTCAGGTGTCAGCCAGGTTACCTGAGCTTCTTAACCCTTTACAGGTAAAAGGATTTTGTAGTCTCTGGCCAGGAGGGATTTTATAGGATTGTACACAGGAGGGCTGTTACCCTTCCCTTTATAGTTATGACAGATTGAAAAATACTATTTCTTTTGTTTGTCATTTTTACAGTGCAAGTATTTGTAAATAAAAATAATAATATAAAGTGAGCACTGTGCACTTTGTATTCTGTGTTGTAATTGAAAACAATATTGAAAATGTAGAAAAACATTCAAAATATTTAATACATTTTAATTGGTATTCTATTGTTTAACAGTGCGATTAATTGCAATTCATTTTTTTAATCGCGATTAATTTTTTTGAGTTAATTGCGTGAGTTAACTGTGATTAATTGACAGCCCTAGAAAAAATATATAGGCACATCACTACTGTCACAGTAACACAGCCAGCCTCCTATATGTCCCTTTTCCGGTGTCTGAGGGCACCCTCCAGGACACTGGTTCTTAACCTTTACTGCAGCCTGCACCCCTTTGGTTCTCCAAATATGTTCTTGCACCCCTTAAACCTAAAAAAATATGTTCTCGCACCTCTTAAACCTAGATATATTTTTTGTTTGTATATTATGGTAATTGTTAAAAAATGTATAATGTTAATAAATACATAGGTTTGATGAAACAAAGTAATTGTACTTACGTGCCTGTGCTTAATTTGTATTTTCAATGATTTACCTTCTAAAAAAATCTGGCATGTCTCGCACCCCCAGAAATGGCATCTCACACGCCCAGGGGGTGCGTGCACCCCAGGTTAAGAACCACTGCTCTAGGATCCCAGGCCTTGAGCTGTTTCCTTTCTTGGGGTGGAATCACATAGTTCTCCCACTCTTAGACTGGGTTGTCTTGACTCAGTAGCTGCAGATCTGTTTAGGAGTTTGTGACCAGTTTTCTTAAAACAAAGTATTATTTAATCTTAACTGTAGGAGCAAACAATAACAAGAGAGAAAGGATTTTGAAACTACAAAAGACCTACATGCACAGCTATCTTACCTAGAATCTTAGGCAGGCCTATCTTTCCTCAGACCCTAACCTCTGGAGTCTGGGTTTTCCTTATATTTCTCCTCTTCTATCCTGGAGGGACTGTCCTAAATCCAGCCACAGTTCTTCCCTTTCTCATCTCACACACTTGGACCTGCTGCCCAAAACCTGTCTGGAGAGTTCTGCAGTAGGCTGAGCCAGATTTCCAAAACAAATGGTTCTTGCATTTTCTCTCAAGTGTTTTCCAAGATGGATATGTCTGGTTTCACTTCCACCTTCCTGTGTGCATTGCCTGACAATCCTATTACACAACTAGCATAACTACTGCTGGAAAGAGCAAGATAAAATGCCTCCTAACCTGAAGGTGTAAGACATTGATTAAGTGTGTGCCACATCCCCTTCTAGTGGCTGGTTCTCTAGAGGATAAAAAACTAGTATTGCTACTAGTGACAATTACCCCTTTAGCTCAAGTTTTAGAGATCTGTGATGAAGAGCCCACGGTCATGAATACCCAGAAAAGGGGGTGCTAGTAGAGCTGAGTGGAAAATCAGAATTTCCATCCTGTAGAAAGTTCTGATGTTCAACATTTGCTTTTGTCCTGAATCAGAATGAAAAAAATGAAGTATCAACATTTTTCTATTAATGAAAAGTTTCAAAAATGTTTCATTTGGGAAAGGCTGAAATATTTCACTTCAGCATTTCTGATAAAAAATAAAATGTTGACATTTCTGAATCAAAATGTTTCATTTTGGTTTGTTGAACAGACCATAAATGCTTCATTTTTGAGTCAATTTCAGCCTTAAACTATGTTTCCCTGTTGTGATGCATTGCCTTGGGGGTGTTGTACCTCAGATTATCCCCTATGGGCCAGATTCCTTGGCCAGACTACATCTCCCACAGAAGTGTAGTTGATGGTAAACTTGGGTAAACAGAGTAGACCCACTTCTCATTTAGGGAATATGGAGTATCCTTTAGGCTAGTTTACCCATTTTCTTTTTTTACCACTACACCACTGATCTTCCATCGTGCACCTGTAGTTATGGGACTTTTATGATGTATCATGCTCAGTGGACTGTATTGCACCATGAGAAATGTACTCTTGCCAGGGAGCTCAGCCCATAGGAGAAAACATGAGCCCAAACTACAGCTTCCATAGAGCAATGTGTCACTATTAGGGAAATGCAGTTTAATGTTGAACTGGCTCCAAACAAAGAGCCCTGGCTTTCAACAATCCCAAATATTCAGAATCAGGTGAAACCAACCCAAAAGGAAATATTTCCATTTTGTTTTCCAAATAGAAAATCAAAATGGCAGCATAATTGACATTCTCCTGTGGAAAATGTCAATTTTGTGCAAAATGAGTTTTCCTTTGGAAAATATTTCCAACAAAAATTCCCAACCAGCTCTACCTGCTACAGAGATCAAATTGAAAAATTCTGCTATTTTGTGTTGTATTTTTGAAGTTTATAAATCTGCCTTCATTGTAATGTAACTCTCTCTCTTTAACTCTCTCCCCTTCATTGTAATGTAACTCTCTCTCTCCCCTTCCCTTCCCTTTTTATGCAAAAAGTAGTTTTGGTTTATATGGCAAGAACTTGCAAAACTGGATCAAAATGGTGTGGTTGGTTGTTTAAGAGCTGAGTAAAATCCAGCTCTCCTGTTAAATCGTTTTTAAACATGAGGTAAAAAGTTTAATTTTCACTTGCTTCTCCTCCCCATTTTTGGTTCCTTTAGGGGTGAAGTCTATGGTAGTTTTCCACTTTAATAGGACCATGATTTGGTCCGAAATGTATCCATTGGTCTCCCCCGCCCCTAACTTTACACAGAGAGGTAAATGCGGAGTGCAGTACATATGCCTCTTGCTCATAGGTTTAAACTGTTTCTCTCAAAGCCTTGCAAAAGTGACTATCGCTAACATTTCAGGTGGTGTGTGGGAGGTGCTGCCTGGTGCTGGGGTGTGTGTGAAGAAGAGGGTGAAATTCTGAAGCTTGGAACTTGTATTGTAAGTATTAACGCTGTATGCCTTAGGGAGCTCTGTCTTTATGTGTCCTGTGGAGCAGGGACATCTTTACTGTATGTCTTTAACGGCACCTAGCAAATAAATAACACAACAGTAGAGGGGACACGGACACAAGTGTGGAACCTCCCTGCCGACGGGAGGGATGTTGCTAATGCACAAGGCAAGAGTGTAAATTGTGTGTGTGCACTGCCACCCAGTCACCCTGTGGTTTCCTTGGGGGATCTTTCACTGGCGCCTCATTCTGCAGCTGTGTTTGAACGGAGAGAGAAAGAGCTGGGATTCGGACTGTCAAGCATTTACCCAATCGAAAGGTGGTTGGGAAGAAATTTACATTTGGCAACAAGTCTCGGCGCCTTACTGGAAAAGCGCAGAAGAAGTAGCAGCGCTTTGTAACTCAGCCAACACTGAAAAGGAAACAACGCCTCAGGGACAGCACCAGGAGACAAAGCTTACCAGAAGCTAAAGAAATGGAGAATGGGACGGATCCCGTCTGCATTGCAAATGAGCCTCCGTTCTCTCACAAAATTATCGGAAGTAAGTTTTGCTGCTGCTTTAAAAACTGTGTGTGTGTGTGTGCGCGCGCGGGGAGGGGGAAAGAAATCTTCCTGGAAAATCCCCTTAGTTGAAAACGTGTCTGGACTGAAAGCCCCGTTTTCTCGTTCCAGACTATGTGCATCTAAATACCCGGTCACTAGTTTCCCGTTTTATTTTAGTGATCTGTAACATGAGGAAGCTGGGTTAGTGTTTGAAAGAGATTCCAGTAACTAAAAACGCTAAAAAATGGACCCACTATTAAAGTGTGTGATAATTATTAATATTTGGAGGTAATTTTTTTAGTACAAAGTAGTTCACCAGAGTAACAGAAATGTAATGGCCATGCTAAGTATAATCTGTGCTGTATTGTAATTTTGATGCTATACAAGTAAAACATTAAGGGCCTGATCCTGCGGAGATTTATTACCAGACCAAGTGCTTATATTATGGTGAGTTACATAAGAACAGCCATACTGGATCAAACCAAAGATCCATCTAGCCCAGTATCCGGTCTTCTGACAGTGGCCAATGCCAGGTGTCCCAGAGGGAATTAACAGAACAGGTAATCATCAAGTGATCCATTCCCTGTCACTCATTCCCAGCTTCTGGCAAACAGAGGCTAGGGACACCTAGAATCATAGAAGATTAGGGTTGGAAGGGACCTCAGGTGGTCATCTAGTCCAACCCCCTGCTCAAAGCAGGACCAACACCAACTATATCATCCCAGCCAGGGCTTTGTCAAGCCGGCCTTAAAAACCTCTAAGGATGGAGATTCCACCACCTCCCTAGGCAACCCATTCCAGTGCTTCACCACCCTTCTAGTGAAATAGTGTTTCCTAATATCTAACCTAGGCCTCCCCCACTGCAACTTGAGACCAGTGGTTTCCCCAGGAATTGAAATTAGGGGTGGTGTCCAAATTTACCCGGGGGTGGGGGGGCTGTCAGGACCGAAGAGATATGAATAAAGTAAATGTTTTGTTAGGATAATGCAAATTTAACATAAGGATAATGCAAGTTACACCAAAACACATAACAGGTCTAGATTTCTAAAAAAATATAATTAAAAAAAATGTATTTAATTTAAATTGACTTTTGGAAAGTAAGCCATCATGGGATAAGAGGGAAGTCCTCTCATGGATCAGTAACTGGTTGAAAGATGGGAAACAAAGGATAGGAATAAATTATCAGTTTTCAGAATGGAGAGAGATAAAAGGTGGTATCCCTGAGGGGTTGATACTGGGACCATTACTGTTCAACATACTCATAAATGATCTGGAAAAATGAGTAAACAGTGAGGTGGCAAAATTTGCAGATGATACAAAACTATTCGAGATAGTTAAGTCCCAGGCAGACTGTGAAGAGTTACAAAGGGATCTCACAAAACTGAGTGACTGGGCAACAAAAATGGCGGATGAAATTCAACGTTGATAAATGCAAAGTAATGCACATTGGAAAACAATCTCAATTATATATACAAAATGAAGGAGTCTGAATTAGTTGTTAACACTCAAGAAAGAGATCTTGGAGTCATTGTGGATAGTTCCCTGAAAACATCCACTCAATGTGCAGCGGCAGTCAATGATTCCCAACATTCTGTTTGCTTTTTTAAAAAGAACAGAAGTACTTGTGGCACCTTAGAGACTAACAAATTTATTTGAGCATAAGCTTTCGTGGGCTACAGCCCACTTCTTTGGATGTAGCCCACGAAAGCTTATGCTCAAATAAATTTGTTAGTCTCTAAGCTGCTACAAGTACTCCTGTTCTTTTTGGGGATACAGACTAACACGGCTGCTATTCTGAAACCTTTGCTTTTTTTAAGAAAGGGATAGATAATAAGACAGAAAATATCATATTGCCTCTGTATAAATCCATGGTACGTGTACACCTTGAATACTGTGTGCAGATCTGGTCACCCCATCCCAAAAAAGATATATTGGAAATGGAAAAGGTACAGAGATGGGCAACTAAAATGATTAGGGGTATGAAAACAGGAGGAAAAAATAAAATGACTGGGAATTTTCAGCTTAGAAAAGAGACGACTAAGAGGGGATATGATAGAGGTCTATAAAATCTTGACTGGTGTGAAGAAAGTGAATAAGGAAATGTTATTTAATCCTTCACATAACACAAGAACTAGCAGTCACCCAATGAAATTAATAGGCAGCAGGTTTAAAAAAAAAAAAGGAAGTACTTCTTCACACAACATAAAGTCAACCCGTGGAACTCTTTGCCAGGGGATGCTGTGAAGACCAAAACTATAACAGGATTAAAAAAAGAACTAGATAAATTCCTGGAGAATAGGTCCATCAGTGGCTATTAGCCAGAATGGGGAGGGATGCAACACCATGCTCTGAGTGTCCCTAGCCTGTTTGCCAGAAGCTGGGAATGGGCAACAGGGGATGGATCACTATTCCCTCTGAAGCACCTGGCCTTGACTGCTGTTGGAAGACAGGATACTGGGCTATATGGACCATTGGTCTGACCCAGTATGATCATTCTTATGTAAAAATTAATTATAATAATAAAAATGTTTAGTACAGAAACTTCCCAACATAATGACCTCTCAAGATAGCAACAATGTGAGATAACAACCTTGGCAAATAATGCATTTAAAAAATCTTGGCCTACTGGGAAACATATTTATATAAGTTTCCATTCCCAGTCACAAATCTAGCATTCTGGAGCAAAGTCACTAAAAGATAGTCTAACAAACAAATGTTTCTTTAACGTGCTCCTCACTTTTCCCTCCACTGCACCCCACTCACCGGGGTTGTCCTTGGTCAGTGGAGACTCAGAGTTCAGAGATGCTTTCACGTGAGTACACCTCCCAGGTGGGGGGGCCAGAAGACACCTTGCTCATTCCTCCAGCTGCTCACTGTTCGCTCTGGCCACGGCTGTTCGTTGTGCCACCGTTCACTCCACCACTCTGTTGTCAATGGTCCTGAGCAGTCACCTTCTGCTGCCACCTGTCACTGTGACCTCTGCTAGTTGGTCTCTTGAGGTTCCACCCAGCTCTCAGTGATTTCAGCTGAGCTCTCAGTGGGGGAACCTCACTGCTAGTGCAGTCTGGGCTGTCTTTTGCACAAAAACACTGTACCCACAGGAACACTGTCTCCACAGCAGGACTAAGCACTTAGACCTGATTATCAGTGATTTCAGCTGCAGTGGTCACTTAACAGAACAAAAGACTATCTATGGAGCCTAATCAGCTCTGTCTTTAAACAGTGGAGAGGGACAGGTCCCCACCCTCTCTCTTGATGCCCTCAATCAGCACAGGCTAAGTACACTTCTACTGCCCTTTACTCATACAATAAGAACAACAACATTTCATTACCCCCCCCCACCCCGCATTCAAGTGATTTGTAACCCAACCACAGCCAAAATCTATCACTTGGGCAACACAGCTGTGTTTGCTGGATATCTAGGTAGATTAGGTGTGAATGTAAATACAATCTGGTCCTGAAGCCTTTCCCCCTACATCATCATTAGGTGTCAGGGAGAGTTCATTTAGACTTTGCTTACAAATCATCATTTGAAATTATTAGGTTGGCCAACATCACCAAAATGAATGCACTGACATTGTCATAAAAAACAGCAGCTATATAAGGAAGCTGGTCTATGTTCATACTTTTCAAATCTATTATACTTTCAGATACACATATTTTATCATACACTGTATATGCTTTTAAAGTGTGTATTAATGTTTCAATTTCAATTCAAATTTCCAAACAGTCATTAAATTGGCATGTTTCAGAGTAGCAGACGTGTTAGTCTGTATCCACAAAAAGAACAGGAGTACTTGTGGCACCTTAGAAACGAACAAATGTATTTGAGCATAAGCTTTCATGGGCCCACTTCATCGGATGGCATAGAATGGAACATATAGTGAGGAGATATATATACATACAGAAAACATGCAAAGGTGGGAGTTGCCCAACCAACTCTAAGAGGTTAATTAATTAAGATGCGCTATTGTCAGCAGGAGAAAAAAAACGTTTGTAGTGATAATCAAGATAGCCCATTTAAGACAGTTTGACAAGAAGGTGTGAGGATACTTAACATGGGGAAATAGATTCAATGTGTGTAATGGCTCAACCATTCCCAGTCTCTATTTAAGTCTAAGCTGATTGTATCTAGTTTGCATATTAATTCAAGTTCAGCAGTTTCCAGTTGGAGTCTGTTTTTGAAGCTTTTCTGTTGCAAAATTGCCACCTTTAAATCTGTTACTGAATGGCCAGAGAGGTTGAAGTGTTCTCCTACTGGTTTTTGAATGTTATGATTCCTGATGTCAGATTGGTATCCATTTATTCTTTTGTGAAGAGACTGTCCAGTTTGGCCAATGTACATGGCAGAGGGGCATTGCTGGCACATGATGGCATATATCACGTTGGTAGATGTGCAGGTGAATGAGCCCCTGATGGCATGGCTGATGTGATTGGGTCCTATTATGGTGTCACTTGAATAGATATGTGGACAGAGTTGGCATCAGGCTTTGTTGCAAGGATAGGTTCCTGGGTTAGTGTTTTTGTTCTGTGGTGTGTGGTTGCTGGTGAGTATTTGCTTCAGGTTGGGGAGCTGTCTGTAAGCAAGGACAGGCCTGTCTCCCAAGATCTGTGAGAGTGAGGGATCATCTTTCAGGATAGGTTGTAGATCTTTGATGATGCGCTGGAGAGGTTTTAGTTGGGGGCTGAAGGTGACAGCTAGTGGCATTCTGTTATTTTCTATGTTGGGCCTGTCTTGTAGTAGGTGACTTCTGGGTACTCTTCTGGCTCTGTCAATCTGTTTTTTCACTTCAGCAGATGGGTATTGTAGTTTTAAGAATGCTTGATAGAGATCTTGTAGGTGTTTGTCTCTGTCTGAGGGATTTGAGCAAATGCGGTTGTATCTTAGAGCTTGGCTGTAGACAATGGATCGTGTGGTGTGTCCTGAATGGAAGCTGGAGGCATATAGGTAAGTATAGCGGTCAGTATGTTTCCGGTATAGGGTGGTGTTTATGTGACCATCGCTTATTATCACAGTAGTGTCAAGGAAATGGACCGCTTGTGTGGATTGGTCTAGGCTGAGGTTGATGGTGGGATGGAAATTGTTGAAATCATGGTGGAATTACTCAAGGGCTTCTTTTCCATGGGTCCAGATGATGAAGATGTCATCAATGTAGCACAAGTAGAGTAGGGGCATTAGGGGATGAGAGCTAACTTGTTCTAAGTCAGCCATAAAAATGTTGGCATACTATGGGGCCATGCGGGTACCCATAGCAGTGCCGCTGACTTGAAGGTATATATTATCCCCAAATGTGAAATAGTTGTGGGTGAGGACAAAGTTGCAAAGTTCAGCCACCAGGTTTGAAAGCTTGTAACTAGTTCACAAAACTGGGGGGGGTGAATTCAGGGGGGTGTAGGGAAATCACTGCTTGAGACCATTGCTCCTTGTTCTGTCATCTGCCACCACTGAGAACAGCCGAGCTCCATCCTCTTTGGAACCCCCCTTCAGGTAGTTGAAGGCTGCTATTAAATTCCCCCCAACTCTTCTCTTCTGCAGACTAAATAACCCCAGTTCCTTCAGCCTCACCTCGTAAGTCATGTGCCCCAGCCCCCTGATCATTTTTGTTGCCCTCCGCTGGACTCTCTCGAATTTGTCCACATCCTTTTTGTAGTGGGACGCTCAAAACTGGATGCAATACTCCAGATGTGGCCTCATCAGTGCCAAATAGTGGGGAATAACCACTTCCCTTGATCTGCTGGCAATGCTCCTACTAATGCAACCCAATATGCCATTAATCTTCTTGGCAACAAGTGCACACTACTGACTCATATCCAGCTTCTCATCCACTATAATCCCCACATCCTTTTCTGCAGAACTGCTGCTTAGCCAGTCAGTCCCCAGCTGACTGATGGACCTATCCTCCATGCCATTACAATAGCCATTACTGATGGACCTATCCTCCATCAATTTATCTAGTTATTTTTTTAACCCTGTTATAGTCTCGGACTTCACAACATTCTCTGGCAAGGAGTTCCACAGGTTGACCGTGCGTTGTATTAAAAAATACTTTTGTTTGTTTTAAACCTGCCGCCTATTAATTTCATTTGGTGACCCCTAGTTCTTGTGTTATGAGAAGGAGTAAATAACACTTCCTTATTTACTTTCTCCACATTAGTTATGATTTTATAGCCTCTATCATATCCCGCCTTAGTCATCTCTTTTCCAAGCTGAAAGGTCCCAGTTTTATTGATCTCTCCTGATATGGCAGTCATTCCGTACCCCTAATCATTTTTGTTGCCCTTTCTGGAACCTTTTCCAATTCCAATATATCTGTTTTGAGATGTGGTGACCACATCTGCATGAGTATTCAAGATGTGGGTGTACCATGGATTTATATAGAGGCAATATGATATTTTCTGTCTTATTATCTATCCCTTTCTTAATGATTCCCTTAATGAGTTGTCTGTCACTTGTAAATTTACTCAGGAAGTTCAGGAGGGGACTCCAATACAATGAATCATCTCTCAGCTGGCATTATTGCATGATGATTTCCAGGCTGTCCAAGATAGTGGGAAAAATCCACTGCTAAATTGAGGCAACATTAACTTTCTATTTAATAGAATGGGGAGGGGGAGAATAGATTCAGCAATGACTGGTACACCCAGAAAAAAGCCTGAAAAAAGAGCTAATGCTTTGTCACCTGCAGTTTATAGACCATTTATAAGAAGAGGAGTATACCTTATTTTGGTGTCTCTGTGACTGGGATGGGGGAGCTGGGCAGAGGTGCTATGTTTCTGGGTCCAGATGCCCTTTCCTTCTTCCCAAGAAGAGCAGAGTAAACAGTCACACAGAATCTGTGCAGCAACCATCAAGAGAATGATGCAGCAGCTTCTTCCTTGCTATGCCCACGTATGCTCTTCCATGTAAACTCAATGCAATCAGGGCTTCCTGGACTGAGGGGTGGGAAGGAATCAGAGTTGGGGAGCAGCTCTGCTGATCAAAAAGTCTGCTGGAAGCAGCATTAACTCCTTTTTATTTTTAATCAATAGGGAATATTGACAATAGGGAAATGTGTAGCCACAGGGAGTCTCCTAATGTTGCACGACTCCTCCTGTGCAGCTAGGGGACTGAGAATAGAGAGGCACGTGGAGGGAAAGTCCCATGGGGTTGTGCTAAACTCTCCCTGTAAGTCCTTGGGGGTCTGTATTGTCATGCCACTTCCTTCCTGTCTCCTAAGGCCATGCCTTCTCTAGGAAAAAAGTGTTTTTAAAACGTTAGCTAACTTGTTAATCTGCCTAGTCTAGAGCAGGATTTTAACATATGTTAAAAGTACAATTTACCCTATCAATTTACCCTGTTGGGGAGGGATAGCTCAGTGGTTTGAGCATTGGCCTATTAAACCTAGGGTTATGAGTTCAATCCTTGAAGGAGTCATTTAGGGATCTGTGGGAAAAATCTGTCTGGGGGTTGGACTAGATGACCTCTTGAGGTCCCTTCCAACCTTGATATTCTACACTAGATTTGTTTTACATATGTTCAAAATATCCCTTTGTTTCTAGTGAACACAAGGGCTGTGTGGTCACAGCCCTCTCCCCTGAGTGGTACATGTATCTGCATCTCTCCAACTTCATGACATTTTTGGAGAGCCCTCCCACCCCCATAGATTTTACAATGGGAAAGGAGAAGTGAGTTCCTTATCTCTTAATGAGTGTCAGAATGGAGCATGGTGGGACATCAACCCTGACCTGGGAGTATGTCTACTCTGCAAAAAACCAACCCCCCGCTCCCCTCCCAAAAGTCCTTCTGCAGCAAGTCTCAGAGTCTGTGTCAACGGACTGAGGATCCCAGGGCTCATACTACAGGGCTAAAAGTAGCATTGTAGACACTCCTGCTTGGGCTGGAGCTGAAGCTCTGAGAACCATTGCACCCCCACCACCACAGGGGTTCAGAGCCCCACCTCCACCCTGAGTAGGAATGGCTTTACAGCTATTCTTAGCCCCACCATAGCACAAGCCCCACCAGCCTGAGTCAGTTGACAAAGTTGATGTGCTGCTGCAGGGTTTTTGTTTTTGGTAGTGTAAACATACTCCTTGTGTCCCATGTTACTGAGAGCTCCTTACATCAAGTAGTATGGCCTTGTATACACATACATTGGCACTGGCTTCCACTAAAAGTGTATTGTACAATTATTTGATTTAAAGAGGTGCAAAGCCCTATGTGGACACGCTATAAGCTGCCCAGTGGATAGAGCAGGATCTTGCCTGTGGTTGTACTAGCAGTTCCAGTAATCGAGTATAGATCCAGGGGTCAAACCAAAGGTCAGAAGCCAATGGGTAAGCCAAGGGATGTAGCCAGGAGTCAGAAACCAGAATGGAACAGGTACAGGCTGAGGTTGGAGCAGGAGTAGGCTTTAAGCAGAAGTGAGAGCAAGTTAAGCACCGCTGTATGCACCGAACAGCCGCTGATGTGAGACTTGGCAACACAAGGGGGAAAAAAGTGGCACTGCCTTTCAGAACAAGCCCAAAACTAGCGCAGCCCATTTCAGAGGGAGGAGTGTGGGGACAGTGCTTAAATGAAAGAGTTGCCAGGACTCAGGAGTACTGGAAGCTCCCGAGAAGTGTGTGGGGGCCACCAGCACCTGAATGGTGGTCCTGCCTCTTCCTCGAGGTCCCACCCCGCCCCACCTCTTCTCCCGAGGCCCCATGCCCACTCCGCCTCTCCTCCTGAGGCTCCCCAACCTGCCACTTGCTCCTCTCTGCCTCCTACCCCCTTAAGGCAGGAAAAAAGTGATGGGGCCATGGCCCCGTGGTCTCCCCATTCCAGCGCCCTTGCGGGGTTCAGCCCCAGCACAAAGTAAGCACAGCTGGGCGGCCAGAGAGCGGCGGCTGCTGGCCGGGTGCCCAGCTCTGAAGGCAGCACCGCCGCCAGGAGCAGCGCAGAAGTATGAGTGGCATGGAAGTCCACTATTACAAAAAAGCAACCTCCAAATAAAACAAGCCCCAAAATCTGCAGCCTGCGGCTCTAAAAAAAAAAAAATTACAGCGGACTTGGCAATGCTCCTCTGCCCAATCAAAATGAAACCGTATGGAGGGAGCTCATTGGGTCCAACTGAGCTTGCTGGGTTGCCTAGCAACCAGGCTGGGAGCCAGCATAAAGACAAACACTTAAAGACAATTTAACCTGGTTTGTGGTGCTTTAGCTTAAGTCAGAAAGGAATTGATTTAATTGATACAAGCCCGTTTTCAAATGGGTTAAGAGGCTCCAAACAAGTATCTTTTGCAGCAGTTTAACCAAAGTGGTTTTAAATCTGAGTTCATTTTGACCAGTGCAACTTACTATGTACACAAAGCCTGAGTTTTGATAGTCAGTACAAAACTATGGGATTTAGACCATGTCAGCACAATAGCATTGAAGCCACAACAGCCCAGGCAGCAGCACAAGCTAGTCCTGCCCGCCCAGCACCCTGGGTTCATACAAGAGTAGCCACCAGCTATGCTTCCATGGCTTCACTGCTATTGTCACTTGAGCTAGCTAGATCAAAGCTAACTTGGGCAAGGGAGTACAGACACTATTTCCAACTTTTGAGGTTGTATCATGAGTCTTGTGATATTTGGCATTTTTCGTATTGCCCCGTCTCTGGAATCATGTGACTGTGAGACTCTCACCTTTCATTAAAAAAAAGGAAGTTTCTAGCATGATAGTGGTAGAGGAAAGTGTAAACGCATGCATCCTAAAGTCTTCAAAACTAGAAAGCAAATAAAATCAACCCTCCATTTATTATTTTTTAAAATTCCATGATTTTTAAGTCAGTCTCATGAGTTTTTGTTTCCTGACTCCTGAGTTTTGCATGCTTGGGATTGGCAACACTAACTCCTGTCCCACAGTGCACTGGGGTCACTATAAAACCTGAGGTGGATCCAGAGAAGGGGTGCATGTATTTCATATCTTTGTTGTCCAAATCCCACTCAGGAATCTGGAGGTGATGTTCCTGCACCCTGGGTATTGTATGACAGTTCATGTACCTTTTACTAGAAGGGCTCTCAATCTTCATCTCTTGTCTAGTACTCTTATTCGCATCATTGTCTTGGAGGGCCTGTAACACGGCTTCTGTGGTCAAGGCTCAGCTGTCAAGATAGTATCCTAAACATAGGCTAGGAGAGGGGCAGCCTTGATACAGGGCAAGGGGAAGTGGGTGCTTTGTGTGCTGGCTGTAGTGGGGGATGAGTGAGGCTCAGTCCAGCTGGCCTGAGGGAACTAGAGCTGGAGGGGAAAGCCGCTCTCACTCACATTCTGCTATTTATGTTATTCTTGTAAAAAGATAAGACAAAAATGACACGAAAGTGACATTGAACGTGTGACTTGGAGGGATGTGGGAGTCAAGCGTGAGGGTTTTCAGGGTACGTCTACATTTAAGCTAGGAGGTGTGATTCCCAGCTCATGTAAATGTAGTCATGCTCAAGCTAGCACCTAAAAGAAGCAGTGTGTCCAGGATGACATGGGTGGCCACTTAAACTAGTGCAATCCTGCCCAGCCCCTGGGTACGTCCCTAGCTGGCGAGCCCAGCCTGCTGCAGACACACTGCTAGTTTTAGGTGCTAGCTTGAGCAAAGCTAGCGTGGGTTTGTCTGCGCGAGCTGGGAACCACACCTCCTAAGTCACATGTAGCCATTCCCTAAGAGTGTTAACAAAAGGCCCTTGCTGCTAATAAAATTTGACTGCTAGTCAATGATAGAGGAGTGCTAAGCTGAGCAGTTTGGTGAATAAAGGCCGCCATCTTGACAAATTGCATTTTCTTATTATTTTTTTCAACATACAACATAACCCAATAGTGAGCACATCTTAAATCATGTCAGTGTGGTTACACATAGTCCAGCATCGGATTATCCCCTACCACTGAACTGGCACAGCATTAGAAAGAGGGTAGTTCTAGAGTGTGTGAAGGCAGTGAGCCAGGATGTTAGGGCTGGCAAAAGAAAACATGCCTTATTTCTTCCTACTGGAGGATCGCAGGGTCTGAGGGTCTGCAGACTCAGGGTTGGTCTATGCTAGAAAATGATATTGACCCAGCTACATCCCTCAGGGGTATTAAAAATCCACACTCCTGAACAACATAGTTAAGCCAAGTTAAGTCCCAGTGTAGACAGCGCTAGGTTGATGGAAGAATTCTTCCATGGAATTAGCTACCATCTCTGGGGCAGGTGGATTACCTGTGCCGACAGGAAAACTCCTCCCGTCGGCATAAGTAGCATCTACAGGGAAGCACTACAGCAGCTCTGCCACTGTAGCATTTCAGGTGTGGACACACTCTCAGCTAAATTACCCAGCAACCTTAAGAATGTACAAGTCAGTGCATGGCTCTTCACAACACAGATGACCTCTGCCCGGATGTTGCAATGGTCACCAGTTCCAGATTGGAATCATCAGTGTGTTTGGAGTAAGGATTTAAAACTGAAAACTGTGGAAGCCGTTACTACAG
Organism: Trachemys scripta elegans; assembly: GCF_013100865.1. Classification (NCBI taxonomy): domain Eukaryota; kingdom Metazoa; phylum Chordata; order Testudines; family Emydidae; genus Trachemys; species Trachemys scripta. Next base: position 206,724,181 of record NC_048298.1, on the reverse strand, counting down.
TCAGCAGTGAATTGAGAAAGTAAATAATCTTTTCCTACTGCCCATTGCACAACATTTTGCTGTACCCATTATGAAGCGCTCAGACACAAGATTCTTAGGGTTTAGAAAAAGCAGAGATATTTATGTAGATAATGAGAACATCCACAGGACTGAAATGTTTGCTTTAACACGGGATGGGATCCCTCGTATGTCAGGACATAAGACTAACTGATGGGGTTAGAAGGAAACTTCCTCTTTGGGCAGTTTATTCCACAGTTGTCTAGTGTGTAGTTTCTGCTCCTGAAGCATGTAGTACTAGCCGCTGTCAGAGAGAGAGGAGCAGAAGTTAGATGGGCCACCACTTTGGTCTGGCATAGCATTTCCTGTCTCTTCTGGAACACAAGACAACTGAAATATTTCCTGTAAAAGCACAGTGTCTGGATTTCATGGTATTGTTTACAGCTGTTGTCTGTGGATTCCCTCACTTATTCATTACTTACACTTAATCTAGTCATGTACACAGTGAGTAACTGTAGGCTGCTATGCTGTTTCACCAGCCAGGAAAGGGAAGCAAATGCCCTGGCCAAGTCCTTGTTAAGTAAGGTCCTTTCATCAGATCATGGTTTATCATGTATAACAAAGGATAAACAACTCAACAGAAAATACTGGACACAATCCACAGCCAGGACTTACCTGTGTTCCTATCTTCAGCTTCCTTACACACCCTGCACAGCCATTTGATAAAAAGGGATCCCTTAATGCTTTCTAGGCTGCTGCTTGACCTGTTCCCAGTGGTTGTTCTGCAAACTTACAATGATGCAGACAACTGCATGAAACAGAATGGTGAATGAAAGATGGAATTATGTTTTAGTTCTGTCCTGCATAAACCAGACTGTACGCCGCATATGACTGTGGGCCTGCTCACTGATATTTTTGTCAAACTCCAGGACAACTGGGAATCCCGCCTTTGTAGACTGCGGCAACGACTGTGTTTGAAAGCAAAAGCTGATGTTTTTTTTTAAAATGTACCTACATTTATTAATCATTTATGCAGTGGCAAAACTGTGCATTAGGCTGTATAGAACAAATAAAAAGCAAGGCCCTTGCCCAAAGGATCTTACCTCTAATCTTACACAAAATGTGTTCAGTGATGATACTAGGGGGATTGGGGAGACAAAGGCTACACAGATAAGATGCTCTGGTAAGCTATAAATGCTGCTTGATGAGTCCAATGTTTAAAAATAAAATTTTGATGAAAACCAGATCAGGTTTGTTCCAGTGGTTCTTTCTTTTTCATACGTGTACACAGTGCCTAAGAGATCAGTGACTGGGACTTTCAAGCACAAAATATTTGCAGTACAAATAAAGAACAATAAGTGAGATCAGACTGAATTCAGGTTAGGAACAGGCATTTCACACTGCTCTACTAAAGGCCAAGGAAGAAGTGGAATTGTTTATGGTGTTTAATGGGAAGAGGAAAACTCAGGCTGAATGTCAGGAAAATTGCCTAATGAGATCAAATAGAGTGTGAAATTCTGAGCCAGGGATTCAGAAGACTACAATGGCAGATGCACTCAGGCAACCTTCTAAGTAAATTGCTGTGCAGCAGGGGAACATAACTGACTAGTTTAACGGGTCTGGCTTGGATCAACCAAGTCTGAGACTCAGGGGCCTCCCAATGGCTAGAAATGTACATAACTTCCAGTTTCTGAAGCTTAGTAAAGCCTTTGTCCATTGTTATATTTTAACACACAAGGAGTTATGGGGCAGGAAAGACAGTTTTTGTTTTATTGAATCAAGGTGAACGTTCCCTGCCGAAAGGTCAGGCTATCTCATATGCTGCAAAAGCAGCAAAAGCAGGAGTTTCACAAATTGGTGTTTGGTGCAAAAACATTCAAACCTTGTAAACTAATTACTGAGTGCTTCCTATCCATGGCAAACAGTTTTGCTGCTGCCTTACAGACCAGAAAACAAGGCTAGCCGTTACCTACCAATGGAGAAACCACAGATAGTCAGTCAGCAAACTTCTGAGGAGAGCTGCAGCTCCCTTTAACACCTGTGGGGAATTGTGGATGCTTAGCACCCATCTGGAGTGGGTCCTGTGTAAAGGAAAGTGAGACTTTGCTAACTGTTATGGGCAGTGTTAGCTGTTTTCCAGTTGCACTAAATAATGCACTGGTGTCATTCGACTGACTTCAGTGCTGTTCTAACTGAGTTACAGGTGTTACATGAGAAAAAACTCAAGCCCTTGGTGTCCCAATCTAATAATGTCCCAGGCTTAAAGAAAAAATCTTTGCAGCTTTTGAATATACTGACCAGAAATGAATACGAGACACGGTGCTGTCCAGCACATCTCACTCCCTGCAGTAGTAAAAAGGCAGAGTGAGAGAATCAGTCCTTTGCCAAGTGCTGCTAACCAATCAGCCTTTGTTGAAGGCCTGACAATGGGTTCCGGGCCTTGATGAAACTAGTTGCCATGATGCTGGCTTTACTGCCTCTCGCCCCTGGGGAGGGGGAAGGGCGAGATGACAGCATGGTCACTCCTTACTGTTTGCAGCCAGGATAGTGTTTGGATCATGGAATGGAAGGGGGACAACTACTGAGAGAGAAAGTGAAGCAATCCTGATAAACCTCACCTAGCTTCTTTGACCCAAATCCTAAATTTTGCTCCCTGTCACATTGGGGTAGATTCAAAGTATTTCCACTTACGTCTACAGCCTTGTCTACACAAGAAAGTAAAGGCACTTTTTTTTAGCTGAGTTATCTTAAAATGACAGGGAAGTCCCCTTAGCACTTGTGTAGACACCATTTAACACCTTCTCAAACATTCTGTAGCCTAGAGCAAAGCAGTACCAGTGAGCCTTGATAGATGAATGGGTTCCTATTTGAATGGGATGTGGTGTCATTGAATTTTTTCATCTATCTCAGGCAGCACCTTTCTTTGAGAGAGTATATCTCTTAGGCCAGGGCTACATATGTCGACTCAAGTGACGTTGGCGTACAGTTGCCGGAGTTAGTACTTTGCTTGTGCGCATGCATACTTGGCACCTTGTGTCAGCAGTGCACGTACTCACCAGAAGTGCTTGAGTCGATGCAGAGTGCAGTGCACCATGGTTAGGTATCCCATTGTGCAACTTGACCCTGTCCAGTGCACTGTGTTTTTGGAAGTTTTGGCAATGCACGATGGGACTGAAACGAGTCGTGTAGGGTGACTGGGAATATGGGGTCAACTTCTGAGTTTGCAACTATCTCCATCCCACAATGTTATCTGTATCCCATAATTTTTGTGCCTTTTTTTCAAAATCCCACAAACCCGCACAGCCCTCCTTGCTATCTGCCATCTCTGACAGAAGCATGGAGCCTGCACAGCTCTGCATTGTTGTCATGAGCATTGCAAGCACAGGGCACACGATCCTGGAGCGTTTGCAGAGCTGCAAGAAGAACTGAATGAGTGGCAACATAACAATTTCTTGGAGGACAGAGTGCTGTGGAACATAGGAAGAGCCATTTCAAGGTTGTGGCTGGCATTCATGGAGCAGCTGCACATGGTGGAGCACCACTTCTGGGCCTGAGAAACAAGCACGGAGTGGTGGGATTGCATCGTAATGCAGGTGTGGGATGATGAGCATTGGTGGCAGAACTTTCAGATTCTCAAAGCCACATTCCTGGATCTGTGTGCCGAGCTTGCCCCAGCCCTCCTGTGCAGGGACACCAAAATGAGAGGTGCACTGAGAGTGGAGAAGCGAGTGGTGATCGCACTAGGCAAATTTGCAACTCTGGATTGCTGCCGGTCAATGGTAAATCAGTTTGGAAGTGGGAAATCCACAGCGGGGACCATTGTCATGCAAGCATGCAGGGCTATTTATCACCTCCTGCTATGCAGGACTGTGATTCTGGACAATGTGCAGGACATAATGGATGGATTTGCAGCAGTGGGGTTCCCAAACTGCAGAGGCGTGATAGACGGCACACGCATCCCTATTTTGGCACAGACCACCTTGCCACTGAGTACATCACCAGAAAGGGCTACTTTTCTATAGTTACACATCATTGTTGGATCACTGGGGATACGTCACCAACATCAATGTTAGATAGTCAGGGAAGGTGCATAACACTCACATCTTTAAGAACACAGGATGTTCAGAAAACTACAAGCAGGGACTTTCTTTCCTGACTGGCAGATTAACATTGGGAACGCTGAAATGCCAGTAGTGATCCCGGGGGAGGCAGCATATCCCTGGCTCATGAAACCACCTTGCCAGGACCAAACAACAATTCAACTATAGGCTCAGCAGGTGCAGAATGACAGTTGAATTTGCTTTTGGTCATTTGAAGGGCTGCTGGCATTGTTTATTCACCAGAATGGAGCTCAGTGAGAAAAATACCCCAATGGTTTATAGCTGCCTGCTGTGTCCTGCATAATATCTGTGAAGCAAAGCGGGGAAAAGTTTCCGCTGGAGTGGAGGGCGGAGGTGAAGCAGCTGTCTGCTGAATTTGAACAGCCAGATACAAGGACTATTAGAAGAGCTCAACATGGAGCTATATAGCTCTGGGCGACTCTGAAAGACCATTTTAACAGTGAGCCAGAGAAGTGTGTGGTGTTGTAGTGGCTCTCCCTGGCCCTCCTCTTTTGTGGCCTAGTAGGAATCATTTGGTGATCGCCAGACATGCAGGAATATAACATAGTCAATGCACCTCTTAATTTTGTTTGTGAATGATCCTATGAGTTATGTGACATGGTTACTCTCAGAACTGCTGAGCACTCATTGGTATATATTTTGACCCAATAAAGCTGAATGAGTTCCAAATACTGTCATTTTATTCTGTAATAAAATCAGTGCAAAATAACCTGTGCAATTTTAAAACAAATACATTAAAAACGTAATAAAGTTTAATAAATTTTAATTTATAATAATAAAGAGAGCAGAGCTTATGAAGAGGAAAGAACATTCATGTCCATTTCAGCTACACATACACCAACCGTGGCTTTCACAGGTCAGTTTAGGGGAAGCTGTGATTGCCTTTAATGTGGAGTGGTAGGGGTAGTGCAGAAACCCCAGATGCCACATGGAATATTGATATAGATTTAGGGAGCCTGCAGCATCTGTGTTTGCTTCCTGAGAAGCCCCATTATGTCCTGGTGCAGCTCCCTCAGCTTTTCCTGCTGAGACTCCTGGGCCTCTCTCCTCTCTGCTCTTACCTTCTCCAGGCTGCCTGCGGTGTTCATCCTCCAGGCCCTGTGCTCACAGTCTGATCCAGCACTGGCTTGCAGGATGCCCTGGAACACGTCCTCCCAAGTCCTCTTCTTTCCTCCTTATCTGGCTCAGGCATTCAGCAGGTGGGGGGAGGGGACCCTGAAGGCTGCAGTGGCAGCAGCTGAAGATAACACACGTACTAGTGTCAGCATATTCACTGCAGAATGAGAAACTGAAGATGCTGAATACTCTCCCCTTGCTCCCCACAAGTTTTAAGCACGACCTTCTCACTTCTGCTTGGGATTGCTTGTGCACGGCACCAGTCACAGCACCAGCCATGGTGAGTACTGAGTATGGCCCCCTGGGGGGAGGGGAAATGAGAAAGGAATTGCTCAGCTGTATGATTCTAGTAGTATAGGGCAAGTATAGAATACTGGCGCCGTTTTCCACAGGCGGTGGTGATTTTACTCCTGAAGGTCTCAAAGACTGCTGCTGGTGTCCCGAAGCCGCCCAGGCCCGTACGCTGCTAGCCTGCATACTGCAATGGGGCCTGCTGAAGTTATGGCTGAGTGGTGTGGGAGTGTCCTACCGTGGATAATAAATAAAGCAGCCCTCCCTAAAAACCATGGGCAGAGGATTGCAGAGTAACTCCATGAAAGTTTCATCAAGACCTCTCAGGAGGATTTAAGGGACATCCCTGTTTGTCCATAAACAAACTGCTCTGCATGCCATCCTCCCCCCCACTTCACCCCTGCCTAACTGTAAAGGGGACTGGAAAGCAGAGTTGTACCACTGCCTCTTCTAGCACAAGTAACTTGATGAAAAGTCAAAAGATGTGTCCTGCTACTCTGGGGGTCCGTCCCTGTCATTGAAAACTTATCTACACAGTTACCCGAGGTTCCTTCCCCTGCATCACGCTTGCCCTTGCTCTACTGGTGGGACTGGCTATACTGCAGTGGAGTTAAAAATGGATCCTGGCTCACTGCGCAGCTGGCTCCCCGGTCACCTGTCCCCCATACTCCTCCTTGTCCTCTTCCACCAGCTCCTCCTCCTCCTTGCTGTTCATGGAAGGGGCTTATTTGGGCTTCTTGGAGGTATCCACAGTGCTGTGGGATGTGGTAGTAGGGTCTCTGCCGAGGATAGCATGCAGCTCTTTGTAAAAGCAGCAGGTCTGAGGTTTGGCACCAGCTCGCTGGCCTCTCTGGTCTTTTTGTATACTGGCCACAGCTTGTTGGCTTTCACGTGGCCCTGCTGCTGGTCCCCAGTGTAGCCCTTCTCCTGCATCACCCCAGCAATCTGCTCGTATATGTCGATGTTTCTATGGCTGGACTGGATCTGTGCCTTCAGAGCCTCTTTTCCACAGACCAACAGATGCAATATCTCCTGTCTATTGCAGGCAGGGGCACATCTGGAGCGTGCAGCCAGCGCGGTCAGCTGGGAAGTTGCACACAGCAATGGAGAGCTGCTAGGTGTGCTCATCAAGCTGGACAATCAGGAAAAGGAATTTCAAAAATGGTGGGGTTTTAAAGGGAGGGGAGGGCTTTTGGGCTCCGTGACCCCTAAGCAGTGGAACTGCCACTGTGGGTTATTGTGGGACAGCTGCTGGAGGGTCGACATAAGTAATGCAGTATCTATACTTACCCTGTATTGACCTAAATACATTCACTGTGACTCTATGCTGCTCAGGGAGGTGGTGTTACTATCTCAGCATAGCGGTGGGAGACCAAATAAGTGTAGACACATGCACAACTAGGTTGACGTAAAGTGCCTTTTGTCGACCTAACCAAGTAGTGTAGACCGGCCTTACACTGAGCCAGAGGTAAATATTAATGTCAGTACCCAGTGCCAAGGAGGAGAAGCACAATGATAATCAGGGACGGCTCTATGTTTTTTGCTGCCCCAAGCATGGCAGTCAGGCGGCCTTCAGCGGCACGCCCGCGGGCGGTCATGCGGATTCAGTGGCGTTTCTGTGGGTGATCTGCCGGTCCCGCGCCTTTGGCATACCCGCCGCCGAATTGCCGCCGAAGCTGCGGGACTGGTGGACCTCCCGCAGGCATGCCACCAAAGACTGCCTGTCTGCTGCCCTCACAGTGACCAGCAGGCTGCCCCCCGCAGCTTGCCGCCCCAGGCACATGCTTGCTGCGCTGGTGCCTGAAGCCGCCCCTGATGATAATTTAACCTGGCCAGAAACAGGCAGTTGTATCCCAAGCCCCTGGGAATCTATGATTAACGCATTCCTTGTGCAGATAAAACTCCCACACAGACCCACAGGGATTTTGAATGCCCAAGGCATGCAGGAATAGCCCCTTAAACTCATTGTTAAGGTAAGGAACTAATATTGAATAAATGTGGCTTTGCTTATGGTCCAGCTGGAGTGAGTACATCTCCCAGAATATTTGGTGTTATTTATTTAGATTCATACAAGAGTACTTGTCCTAGAACCTCGTCCCAACATGCATTTCTGATCCTTCCTGCATGAGAACCAACATGGATTAATGCTCAAGGAATGTCTCTATTGCAGGCATGTCAAAGTCCGTGTTCAGGAATCTGAAGGGGATTTTTGCAGGATGTCACACAAAAACAGAGATACGTTCTTTCTACTGTGATAAACTCAGGACAAACGGCTGCGGGAGGAGAGGGGGTGGGTAAAAAGCAGTCCCGGAAGGTTAAAAGGCCCTCCTCCCTTTCAAACTGGGTCTGGGTGACTACAGATCAATCAGGTTCAGCTGAGAAGGGGTTACCAGAGTTCAATTAGGATCAGCTGAGAGGGAGTTACCTGAGGTCAATTAGGAACAGCTGATTCCAACTAAGGGCTGTCTGAGATTTTTTTTTAAACCTTCCCCTGTTGGAGGGTGTTGGGGGAGAGAAGGACAGGGCTGTCCTTAGGCTTTATGAGGCCCTAAACACTACACTTTGCTGCTGGAGCTACATATGTATGCACTAAGATGAATATGGAGCCTGAGGCCCAGATCCTGCAAAGACTTGCTCATGAGCTTAACCTGATGCACTGCGAGGCATCCCATTGAAGTCAATGTCACTGTGTCAAGTTAAGAAAGCCTTTGCAGGAGTGGGACCTAAAACTTCTTTCTGAGGCACTTTCTTGCATTGAACATGTTACACTCCTAAAATAAAATGTGTCTTTTTTTCTTTTTTGCAGGCCTTGATCTAACAGGTATATTTCTCTTTGCCATCTTGACTCTAATGACACTAATAGCCAACCTGGTGTTTGTAGAGGAAGTGTTCTATATCTACAAGAAAACCCCCTCCTCTAAAAGGACGATTTTTATTTGGATAAATGCAGCAGCTCCGGTAAGAGGGGGGGAGAAAGAAATTCAATTGAATATCGAAAAGACCCTTTCTCTAAAGATGCTGTAGTTAATGCACAAACCTCTTTTATCTCTGCCCCTCTGACACCCTCCTGTCTTTCTGTCTAGGTGATAGCTACTACATCATGCACTGGGATGTGGATTCCTCGCTCAACAATGTTTACAGATTTCACTGCAGCAGTGTATGTATTCTTGTTTCTCTGAACCCTGAATTTCCTGCCTTTAAACAGCCTCTAGCACTAGGTAAACATAGTCATTTTGTAAATTTAATAATGGATTTTTAGTTTGACATGAAATCTCTTGGCAGTTGTTTTATCAGGGAGGGAAAAAATAAAAAAAATGAATTCCCAGTACTACAGCCCCCTTAGTGTGGGAACTGCAGAATGAAAGAAAATAATTGATCCCTTTGATTGGCAGCAGCGTTGAAATAATAGAGTCGTTCCTGTATCTCTCTCAGTGCCATGTAGAATGAGACTCTATGACTTTTCACTGTGCTTTCATTAATGATGCACTGTATGGGCCTTTTATTAATGATGGCAAGTGAATCTTCAATGAGTATATCAATGAGAAAATGTTCCATACATGTCCTGATAAAATCTTTGTGTGAGGGTTTGACAGCTCTGACATGTAAAGGGGAGGATGAAGAATTGTGGTCTCTGCTTCCTAGAGGTAATGGTGCAACCCTCTAATTTTAAGGCAGAGGTTGAAAGGTTGAAGGCTACAGTGTGGGATTTTCAAAGCTGTCTAAGTGATTTAGGAGCACAGTTCCATTGGCAAGTCAATGGGAATTGTGCTCCTAAATCACATAAATGTTTTTGTAAATCTCCCCTTTAACTCCTTGTGACTTCTGGCTGCATTAACTAAGAGTCTGAGATGGAATAAAACAACATGGAGCAATGCTAATTAGTCAAGTTGCTTTTATTTGGATGGTAAATGCAAATTCTCACTGGCTTAATCTGTGTCTGAGATAAAACCATGCAAATCTCTGCCATATTATTAGATTCCCAACTTTGTCTAACTGTAGAAGTATGCGTGATGCTAAAAATATGTATAAAAAGAAAACAAAATCATAGAATGGCGATAACTGGGTGTGACGAAGTGGGAATATTCTTAATGTTTTTTCCGAATACTGTGTGGGTGCCTCAGTTTTCCCTATGCATGGGATAAGAGTGTGTGATTGTTGCAGAGCCTAAGGCCGTGGTCAGGGCCGGCTCTGACTTTTTTGCCGCCCTAAGGCCTGCAGTTGCCAGCTTCCAGATTGCAATAGCCACCCGCTTCTCCACTGGCAGGGCAGCTCTCAATCTCGTGTCCTTGCGCCGCAGGATGGGGGCAAGCTCCTCACACAGTCCCATGAAAGTGGCTTTTCTCATCCGAAAGTTCTGCAGCCACTGCTCGTCATCCCAGACTTCCATGACGATGTGATCCCATCACTCGGTGCTTGTTTCCCGAGCCCAAAAGTGGCGTTCCATGGTGCTTAGCATGTCCGTGAATGCCACAAGCAATTTCGTGTCGTACGCATTACACGGCTCGATAGCATCGTCGGACTCCTCACTCTCACTGTCACTTTGGATCTTAAGGAATAGTTCAACAACCAAACGTGACGTGCTGGCGAGATAAGTCAGCATATGCCTCAGCAGTTCGGGCTCCATTTCCCGCAGACAGATCGTGCTGCAAAGAAACCCTTGAAAGATGGTGCCAAAGGTGAACGGAAACAAAGGGATTTCTGGGATGCGAAGTGATGCATCACGGGGTGTTGGGACAGGACCCAGAATGCCCCACCCCCATGCCCCCTTCCCACAATCCACGGCACCAGAATGGGAAAAGGTGCTCTGTGGGATAGCTGCCCATAATGCACCGCTCCCAATAGCGCTGCAATTGCCGCAAATGTGGCCACGACAGTGCGCTGGGCAGCTGTCAGTGTGGATAGACTGCAGCGCTTTCCCTACTCAGCTGCACGAAGTCAGGTTTAACTCACAGCGCTGTACATCTGCAAGTGTAGCCAGGCCTAAGAAGACCAGTGTGATGCTCAGGGCCGGCTCCAGCATTTTTGCCGCTGGTGCCTGGAGCTGGCCCTGGTGATGTTCTTTGCACAGAGAATGGCCGACACCCTGTCTCCTGGCAACTGATGGCCTGGCCCCTCTCTTGCAAGTGCCAACTGAAGGTGTTGGAGAACAAAGAGATCAGGTGGCCTCCTGGCCTCGGAAAGAGACAGGGGAGAGGCTGGAGGGGATTTCAGTTTGGAGCTGGCTGGGGAAAAGGAGGGAGACCCAGGGCCGGGGTCTAGGCTTCCTGCCCCCCAAGATGGACCTGACTGAGGTGGTCCTGTTGTCTGTACCTACAAGCTCCGTTTTGGACTGTGTTCCTGTCATCTAATAAACCTTCTGTTTTACTGGCTGGCTGAGAGTCACAGTGAATCGCAGGAAGTGGGGGGTGCAAGGCCCTGACTCCCCCACATGCCGTGACACTGGGTCAGACCAAAGGTCCATCTAGCCCAGTATCCTGTCTCCCGACAGTGGCCAATGACAGGTGCCCCAGAGGGAATGAACAGAACAGGTAATCATCAAGTGATCCATCCCCTGTCGCCCATTCCCAGATTCTGGCAACAGAGGCTAGAGACACCATCCCTGCCCATCAAATCATAGGCCAATCATAGGCTATATATTTAAAATGAAAACTGTGAAGGCTGAATGTGATTTGCCTACAAGGTTCTGACTGTGTGAGTACCAAGGATGACGGCACTGGTGAGAGCTCAGCCAACAAGTAGGCCTGGTCTACACTATGACTTGAATTCGGATTTAGCAGCGTTAAATCAAATTAACCCTGCACCCGTCCACACAATGGAGCCATTTATTTCGAAATAAAGGGCTCTTAAAATCGATTTCTGTACTCCACCCCGACGAGCGGAGTAGCGCCAAAATCGATTTTGTCATTTCAAATTAGGGTTAGTGTGGCCGCAATTCGATGGTATTGGCCTCCGGGAGCTGTCCCAGAGTGCACCATTGTGACCGCTCTGGACAGCAATCTGAACTCGCATGCACTGGCCAGGTAGACAGGAAAAGCCCCAGGAAAATTTGAATTTCATTTCCTGTTTGCCCAGCATGGAGAGCACAGGTGACCACAGATAGCTAATCAGCACAGGTAACCATGCAGGCCGATAATCGAAAAAGAGCACCAGCATGGACCGTACGGGAGGTACTGGATCTGATCGCTATATGGGGAGAGGATTCAGTGCTAGCAGAACTTCGTTCGAAAAGACGAAATGCCAAAACTTTTGAAAAAATCTCCAAGGGCATGATGGAGAGAGGCCACAATAGGGACTCAGATCAGTGCCGCGTGAAAGTCAAGGAGCTCAGACAAGCCTATCAAAAAACAAAGGAGGCAAACGGTCGCTCCGGGTCAGAGCCGCGGACATGCCGCTTCTACGACGAGCTGCATGCAGTTCTAGGGGGGGCCGCCACCACTACCCCACCTCTGACCGTGGATTCCGGGTCAGGGATAGTCTCATCAGCTACACCTGAGGATTCTGTGGATGGGGAGGAGGAGGAGGAGGAGGACGAGCTTGCGGAGAGCACCCAGCACTCCGTTCTCCCCAACAGCCAAAATCTTTTTCTCAGCCTGACTGAAGTACCCTCCCAACCCTCCCAAGCTAGTATCCAAGACCATGACCCCATGGAAGGGACCTCAGGTGAGTTTACCTTTTAAAATATAAAACTTGTTTTAAAAGCAAGCGTTTTTTAATGATTACTTTGCCCTGAGGACTTGGGATGCATTCGCAGCCAGTACAGCTACTGGAAAAGTCTGTTAACGTGTCTGGGGATGGAGCGGAAATCCTCCAGGGACATCTCCATGAAGCTCTTCTGGAGGTACTCCAAAAGCCTTGCCACAAGGTTTCTGGGCAGTGCAGCCTTATTCTGTCCTCCATGGTAGGACACTTGACCACGCCATGCTTGCAGCAAGTAATCTGGTATCATTGCCTGACAAAGCCTGGCAGTGTATGGTCCCGGTGTTTGCTGGCATTCAAGCAACATCCGTTCTTTATCTTGCTGTGTAATCCACAGGAGAGTGATATCGCTCATGGTAACCTGGTTGAAATACGGGAACTTAATTAAGGAGACAGAGGTGGCCATTCCTACTGGGCTGTTTGCCTGTGGCTGAAAAGAAATCCTTCCCTGCAGTTAGCCAAGCGCAGGGGGGGGGGGAATTGGCCCTGAGCTTTTCGCGTTTGGCTAGCAGGGATCTTCCCTGTTACCAGCCACGCGGCGGGGGAGGGGTACAGCGATCATCCCAGAGAATTCATGGCGGGAGGGGAAGCGGGGGGGTTAGTTTGGTTTCTGCAGGGATCTTCCCTGATACCTGCCACGCAGTGGGGGGAGGGATAAAGCGATCATCCCAGAGAATTGGATGGGGGGGAGTTAGTTTGTTTTCTGCTGCTGAAGGTTAACAGGAAAACCGCAGCAGTCAACGGGCTTTGCTTGGTATGTGGGAAAGGAGGGCGCAGAAGCCGAAAGACAATGGCTTACCATGGCTGCATGCAAACTGAATTCTGTTGCCCGGACCTGCGTCTGTGATCTCTAACACCAAAGCCACAGGCACTCAATATTAAGATGGAAAATGCGGCCTTGTACTGAAATCACATGTGCTATGTAATGTGAATAGTGTTTTTCACCATGAAAGAGTATAAGCATTGTTCTGTAAAATGTATCATTTTAAAAACTTCTCTCCTTTTTTTCAACCCTCCCTCCAGCAGCTGCAAATTTTTCAAGCCTCCCTCCTCCGTCCCGAAGGCTATCTCAGATAAGGCGGCGTAGAAAGAGGACGCGAGACGACATGTTCACGGAAATAATGGAATGCACCCGCAATGAAAGAGCTCATTAGAATGAGTGGAAGGATACTGTATCTAAATTTAGGAAAGATGCCAGTGAACGTGAGGTCATGAGGAACGCTCGAGATGAGAGGTGACAGGCTGCAATGCTGGGGCTGCTGCGTGAGCAAACGGACATGCTCCGTCGTCTGGTGGAGCTTCAGGAACGGCAGCAGGATGACAGAGTGCCGCTGCAGCCGCTGTATAACCTCCCTCCCCCCTCACCATGTTCCATATCCTCCTCATACAGACGTGTAAGAATGCTGGGGGGAGGCTCCGTGCACCCTCCCACTCCACCCCAGTGGACAGCCCAACCAAAAGGCTGTCATTATATTGAATTTGTTCAGTGGCCTTTTACTTCCCTCCTATCCTCCTCCCAAACCTCACCAAGATTACCTTGTTGGTTCTCTCCCTATGTTTATAATCACTTAATAAAGAATACATGATTTTTAAATGATAGTGACTTTATTTCCTTTGAAAGAAAGCTGGGGGAACGGGGAGGGTGGGTTCCTTACAGAGAATGAATGAGTCAATAAAGGGGGCGGGTTTTCATGAAGGAGAAACAAACAGAAATTTCACACTGTAGCCTGGCCAGTCATGAAACTGGTTTTCAAAGCTTCTCTGATGCACAGCGCTTCCTGGTGTGCTCTTCTAATCGCCCTGGTGTCTGGTTGCGCATAATCAGCAGCCAGGCGATTTGCCTCAGCCTCCCACCCTGCCATAAAGGTCTCCCTCTTACTTTCACAGAGATTGTGGAGCAGACAGCAAGCAGAAATAACAATGGGGAGATTTCTTTGGCTGAGGTCAGAGCGAGTCAGTAGCGATCGCCAGCGACCTTTTAAACGGCCAAATGCACATTCTACCACCATTCTGCACTTGCTTAGCCTGTAGTTAAACATCTCCTGACTCCTGTCCAGGCTGCCTGTGTATGGCTTCATGAGCCATGGCATTAAGGGGTAGGCTGGGTCCCCAAGAATAACTATTGGCATTTCAACATCCCCAACGGTTATTTTCTGGTCCGGGAAATAAGTCCCTTGCTGCAGCCCTTTAAACAGAGTAGTGTTCCTGAAGACTCGAGCATCATGAACCCTTCCCGGCCAGCCCACGTTGATGTTGGTGAAATGTCCCTTGTGATCCACAAGTGCTTGCAGCACCATTGAAAAGTACCCCTTGCGGTTTATGTACTGGGTACCCTGGTGCTCCGGTGCCAAGATAGGGATGTGGGTTCCATCTGTCGCCCCACCACAGTTAGGGAATCCCATTGCAGCAAAGCCATCCACTATGACCTGCACATCTCCCAGAGTCACTAGCTTTCGTAGCAGCACCTCAGTGATTGCTTTGGCTACTTGCATCACAGCAGCCCCCACAGTAGATTTGCCCCCTCCAAATTGATTCCTGACTGACCAGTAGCTGTCTGGCGTTGCAAGCTTCCACAGGGCTATTGCCACTCGCTTCTCAACTGTGAGGGCTGCTCTCATCTTGGTATTCTGGCGCTACAGAGCAGGGGAAAGCAAGTCACAAAGTTCCAAGAAAGTGCCCTTACGCATGCGAAAGTTTCGCAGCCACTGGGAATCATCCCACACCTGCAACACTATGCGGTCCCACCAGTCTGTGCTTGTTTCCCGGGCCCAGAATCGGCGTTCCACGGCTATAACCTGCCCCATTAACAGCATGATCTCCAAAGCACTGGGTCCCGCGGTTCGATAGAATTCCATGTCCATATCCTCATCACTTTCGCCGCCGTGCTGCCGTAGCCTGCTCCTCGCCGCCTGGTTTTCCAGGTTCTTGTTCAGCATAAACTGCACGATAAGGCTCGAGGTATTTACAATGTTCATGACTGCTGTCTTGAGCTGAGCGGGCTCCATGCTTGCCGTGGTATGGCATCTGCACTGTTTACCCAGGAAAAAGGCGCGAAACGGTTGTGTCAAGGATGTATCCCCACTTTGAACTTTAGGGTACAAATGTGGGGGCCTGCATGAAGACTTCTAAGCTTAACTACCAGCTTAGATCTGGTCTGCTGCCACCATTCCCAAAGCTAATTCCCTTCCCTGGGAAGCCTTGAGAAATCTTTCACCAATTCCCTGGTAAATACAGATCCAAACCCCTTAGATCTTAAAACTAGGAGAAATTAACCATCCTCCCTCTTTCCTTCCTCCAACTCCTGGTGAATACAGATCCAACCCCCTTGGATCTAAAAACAAGGAAAAATCAATCAGGTTCTTAAAAAAGAAGGCCTTTAATTAAAGAAAAAAGTAAAAATCATCTCTGTAAAATCAGTATGGAAAATAACTTTACAGGGTAATCAGACTTAAAGAGCTCAGAGGACTCCCCTCTAGCCTTAGGTTCAAAGTACAGCAAACAAAGATAAACACTCTAGTAAAAGGTACATTTACAAGTTGAGAAAACAAAGGAAAACTAATACGCCTTGCCTGGCTGTTTACTTATAAGTTTGAAATATGAGAGACTTGTTTAGAAAGATGTGGAGAACCTGGATTGATGTCTGGTCCCTCTCAGTCCCAAGAGCGAACGAACTCCCAAACAAAGAGCACAAACAAAAGCCTTTCCCGCCCCCAAGATTTGAAAGTATCTTGTCCCCTTATTGGTCCTTTGGGTCAGATGCCAGCCAGGTTACCTGAGCTTCTTAACCCTTTACAGGGAAAAGGATTTTGGAGTCTCTGGCCAGGAGGGATTTTATAGTACTGTACACAGGACAGCTGTTACACCCTTCCCTTTATAGTTATGACAGGTTGTCTGCCGTGACTTCCTGGAGAGAGGGGAGGATATACCCAGAACCACCCGCGACAATGTTTTTGGCCTCATCAGGCATTGGGATCTCAACCCAGAATTCCAATTGGCGGAGGAGACTGCGGGAACTATGGGATAGCTATGGGATAGCTACCCACAGTGCAACACTCCGGAAATCGACGCTAGCCCCGGTACATGGACGCACACCGCCGAATTAATGTGCTTAGTGTGGTTGCATACATTCGACTTTATACAATCTGTTTTCCAAATTCGAATTATATAAATTCGGATTAATCCCGTAGTGTAGACATACCTGTAGAGAAATAGTACAAAAAGCAGAGGCAGCATCGTCTAATGGATAGAGCACTAGGGTGGGAGCCAGGAGCTCCTGCATTCTAATGCTGACTCTCCCGCCTACATGCTATGTGGCCTTAGGTAAATCAATTAGTTGCTCTATGTCTCGATTTCCTTCTCTGAAAAATGAAATTAATACTTAACTCAGCCTACCCTTATAAAGTAATGTTTCTATGCAGTTAGCGCTAAATATTACTATTACTAACAGACTTTAGGAAATGTCAAGCATTGCAAATTCCTGTAGTAGGATGGTTAAGGATACATGTCTATGCTGGTATACAAAGAGCACATGCACTATGTGTATATTTAACCTGATATTTTTTCTCTTGTAGTTTTTTTGCCATTGTGATCCACAAGTTCTTGCTGATGATGATTGAAGAGTGTGGAGGTCAAAAGTTATTTCTCAGGAGATTTGAAAATGATCGTTTCAAGATCAGCACAGGTCCCTGCTGTTGCTGTTGCCTTTGCCTCCCTTATGTACACATCACTAGGTGAGTTTCACTTGAGAGCTCTCCAGCTAGAGTACTGGTGTCAGAAACCAGCAACTTAGCAGAGCCACACATACAATACTGGGTCTTCCCGCTCCAGAGAAAACTTGCACCCGGCACATTTTGTTTGCGTTACCTCTGTATCTCATGCTGTCTATTTTAAGGTGTATTATCATTATGGGGCCACATCAAAATTGACTCTTTTAGCTTGCATCATGTGGCTATCCTCCACTGTTTTGGGGTGGAAGGGCTTGGAGTTGGGGACCAGACAGTCTCTGTAGCATCATTCTTGGTCAACCCAGCGGACATTCAGCCTTTCAGTGAAAATGAGGCTGTTGCTGGAGTCATACTGCCAGTGGATGGAAGGATGGCTGTCTTCGTAGGATGGCTCCTACCTCTGTAGACCTGTGTTGGGCTCCTTCTCATCGGTACCTAGGGTTGGGAGGCCTTGCCTTCTACCTACTCTTGAGCTCTCTAAGCTTCTTCCAGGACAGAGGATGACTTCTTGAAAATTTCATCCTCCTCTGCAGGTGTCTCTTGTTTGGTTGAACTTAGCTTTTTTAAAATTTTTTATAAGAAATAAGGATGGTAGATAGGACAGGCTAGTGCAGATAAGAGTGATAAGGGTCAGGAACAGGGGAAGGTACAGTAACAGGTTTCTATCAGCAACAATTGCTCTGTTGTCACACAATTCTCCAAATGCTTGAAAGGGCAAATGCACTAATCGGGTGACCTGTCTCAGCCCATTTCACACTTGTTTGTACCGTTTATAGTTCTATAATTATTTGCGGGAGTAAAATTACCACTGTAATGATGTAATTATGGCTGTATTAATTGAGCAATTATAATAAATCAAGGTTCATTAATATATCACATTACACATTAAATGGCAGCTGGCTGGCTGCTGAGCCTTCATTAGGTAGAGTCTGAGAGGCCAAGGGCACAACAGCGAAGACCGAAATAACCAGAGAGCGAGAGCTGGGAAATAGATGAGGAATAATAAAGTTGACAAAGAAAAGGGGAGCAGGAGCTGGACCTTGCCCAGTGTGCACTTAGATAGTTCAGCTATATCAGCTTTCATGTATCTGAGTGACAAGTGTCTTCCCCTCCCCCCCCCCCTTTCCTTATGGTATTTTTAAAACAGCATTAAAATCTGAAGGATGTTTTTTGGGTCTGTGATTATGACTCACTGAAGAGAGGGAAGCGTGCACCAGCTGTCCTGCTGGGGCTAGGAAGTGTAGTGGTCAAAGGTGGATGATTTCCTCTGACCTAGGAGGAAAAGTGGATGCTGTTAAACAGTGTTCATGGTGGAATACTCCGGAAAATGCTGATCCTCTCTCCTGATCTTGCAAACCCCCTGCTTTCCTGGACTACCACAAGATTGGGGGTTCGCTAATCAGGAAGGGTGGAATCAGGAAGAAGCCACCATATGTGACATGGTTTTTCTACACAAGGATTAAAGATCTATGGTAACTTGCCATTAAGTTTAATGCTGGTAGTGAAGCACCAACTTGCCCACTGTAGCAGAAGGTTGGGATAGTATGGCTGCAGTGGAGGAGCTAATGGCATATTTCAGGTGCTAGGTATTTTGCCATTGGCTCCCCAGTAGACTCTAATACATCGCCTTTTGCACAGCTCCATTAGTTATTTAACTGCTGCTGCAGAACCAGCAATGGAGCAAAAAACATTATGTTGTACCTGTTCTGCTACGTTCGTGTCTACATCTTTCAATATGCTGTGAAAAAGTAGAGAATTCTAGACAAGCTATTTAGGTTCTAGAAGATGTTCCTTGCCAGATTTCAGCCATGTACAGTACATATGGAAAATGTGGGGCCTCTACTATTAAACATTAACTAGTGAAGTGTTGTTAAGCTTATTAACAAGGTATTGAGCAGTGGTGGTTTTTTGACTTGTCAGACGAACCCTGTTTCTGCTGAAGTTGGGGACCTTTCAGCTTGCTTTCCTTCGACCTGTGCTAATGTTTCTGTCAATAGTGCTTTGGACCAATGGAAACTACAGCCCTTTTGATGTAAGTAAATATTCTAATCAGCCATTGCTCACCAAGCTTTTACACTTTGGCTTGACAATTAGTATCTAAAAGGCCAGGTTCATGTACCAACCAACATCCTATAAACAGTAGACCCAATTCACCATTCCGCTGCATATTGTGCTGTCATTTATACTTGTGCGAACTCAGTGTAAAGTAGCATTGTACATTCACCTTGCACGGCTGCCGGTTGTCATGCAACAAGATAACGCTCACAACATCATGTGACTCCTTGTTGTTTTTGTAAAATATCTTTGAGGCTCCTGGGGGAGACAATTTGTCTTTCAGAAGAAGCCTTTGGTGGGTCATTCTGGGTTTGATCCTGCAAGATCCTGAGCACCGCAATTCCCATTGGTGTTGCTGGGCGGGGGACGGTGCTCAGGTCCTGGAAGAATCTAGCTCTTTGTCACCTTCCCAGGTCCTAACAGTTTTGCAAGCCACTGGCTGCTTGGTGAGCAAGAACTGCATTCCATATTATCCCTTCTGTTGGCAGTGTCCTCAGAGCAGTTTCCAGTGCAAATCCCAGGAGCCTCTGCTGTTGATTTCAGCTTTCATAAAAATAGAAACAAGCGTTTTATTTTTTGCATGTTTTCACAGCTGCCGAGTCTTATCCATATGCCTGTTTAACTTGCTTTTTAGTTAACCCCTAATGGAGCTGCAATATGGATTAACTGCTCTGTTGGTGTCCTTACAATCATTGCTCTGTGGCCAATTGGAATCATGTTTCAACAAGTTCGAGTTCTTCTTAACTGTAAGAAGATCATCCCTAAGTTTGCACTTTATGAGGTAAGAATCTTCACATTTCAGTTCAGAATTTGCATTGCTATTGATATAGAATAACCCAAGTCCTGGGCAGAATTTGGTACGGCTTATTGCTTCTCAGTTCAAAGACTGTAATTTAAAACTTACTGTACAAAGACACACCCTTTGATTGGTTAAAGATGTAGTTTCTCTTTGAAGCGTTGTTCTTGTTCATGCTCAACTTGTATTAACTTGCATCTGGTGTTTGTATAATGCTGGAGAATTGAGAAATATTTATAATCCATTCTTCCTTGGGCTGTGGGGAAAAAATAGCACATAGCTGAGCTCTCTTTTCTCAGCATAAAGGAAGCCTCATATAGTAGATGGTGTATCCTGTAATACAATGTTAAAATTCTAGTGTGTACTTTAAAAGATGGGAAGGGTTCTGGAACTGGGGTGGGGGGTTCTTCTGGTTTCAATTGTTGCAACATGCTGCTGTTTCTGTGATGTTAGTTATTTTTCTTGGCCAGTCTACAAATGAGGATAAGACAATAATAAAAACATTGGTAGGAAACCACTGAATAATAGAGTGGGGCCAGATATGGGCCAGATTTAGTTCTATCCATTTTCAATATTAAAGAAACCCGTGAAAGATACCTCCATCCTCAAGGACTGAGGCAGTATCCTCTTATTTGGGCCCTGCCATCTGTGGGCATCCCTAGGAGGTGGTGCTGTAAGGCCTTGTTTGTGTTACGTTTTAGTCATCAGTGAAAAACCTTAGTGTAAATGCAATGGCCAGAACTGTAAACCATGACTCACACCTGGGCAGTTTACCTCACTAAGTTGCCCTAGTGCAAGTCACACTAAGTTGTAACTTTAGTGCCCTCATGGCCAAAATGGAGTCTGGTCTGTAGGCAGCTCTGGCTAAGAAAAGGCGCACGCAGGAACGCAGCAGGGAAAGTCCCTTCCGCCCCAGGGGGACGTTGTTCCACACCCCACGATGTGAACACATGCACATCGGAATAGTACAATGAATACAGGAGAGGAAATATTTATTTACAGAGGGATGAATGGAGAACAACAACAGGAGGGAAGATGGGGCAGTGGTAAAACAGAGTTACATCTACCACGAGGCCCCACAGGCCCAGCAGTACCACAGTCTGAAAGGGCAGACACTGAGCACTACGTCTGCACTCAGAGATCAGGAGTCCCGGGCAGAGTTCCAGTCTGGCAGTGAGTCTTGGGTGCTCCTGGTCATCTTGGGCACCAGTAAACTTTCCCCAACAAACCCTTCCAGTGCCCTCTTCTGCCACTCTCTGCAAACCCAGACAGAGCGGCAACCTCCCCACTTAGCTAGCTACCGCCTCTCCCCTTATTCCCAATGCAAAGTCACAAGACCCAGTACTCACAGCCCCATACAGCTCTGGGCAACAGTGATCCTCAGTCCAGCTCCTGTTTCTCAGATTCCACCCTGGCATGGTGCTCCTCCTGGCTCCTGTCCTGGGGTGTCCCTGATCGGCTGCTCTGTCCCTCCCAGGCTTCAGGCAGGTTCTTGGCTGCTTCACTGTGTGAGGGCCCACTTGCTGCAGCCCTTCTATCTGGAGCTACAGACACACATGCACCCTGTCGTTTCCCCTCTCTCCATGCCCACCCCCTCAAAACAGAACTTCCTCTTCCTGGAAAAATCAACACTTCCTCCCCTCAGGACACAGATTTAAAAGGGCCATTCTCTCTAAACCGCAAAGGGGTTACGCACTGGTACAGTGTCTACACTAGGGGTATACACTCAGTATAGAGAAGGCTTAGGCCAGTGTACAGCAGGCTGCGTAGTCTCTCTGGCCACATGCTGTCAATGAGGAGGTGCAGCCTGTGTCCATG
Organism: Trachemys scripta elegans; assembly: GCF_013100865.1. Classification (NCBI taxonomy): domain Eukaryota; kingdom Metazoa; phylum Chordata; order Testudines; family Emydidae; genus Trachemys; species Trachemys scripta. Next base: position 206,702,567 of record NC_048298.1, on the reverse strand, counting down.
AGGCACTCACAAGTAGTCAGTACATGTCAGTACATGCCCTGAAGGAACAGGTAGGAGGCAGGCAGCAGCTGGATGCCATCCAGCAACACATATCAGATATTGCTGTTTGTCTGGCAGGATGGAGATGGCAAAGTTTTTTTGGATCTGGGACCAGTACAGCTTTAAATTCACTCTGGTTTTTGGGATTTGCACCATCTAACACAGTACAAAAGCAGCATGTAGTTTTTACTGGCTCTTGCTCTCAGGTATAGATCTATATATGATAGTTTTTAGGCTAGTTCCCCCAACCCTATTTAATTGAAGTCAGCCTGTACATTTACTTCAACATGGAATTAAACAAGATTTCAAGCTAGTGAGCCACTGATACTCCATATGTGTCCCGTAAATATTTTGGATGCCCACCAAGATATATGGCTAAGAGCAGCACAGACTAAGAGGTGTCACACCCTAGAGCACTCTCTCTATTCTGAGATCACATGCATTTGTTTGTTTTTAAAAATTACTTCATTGGGTGATTCATCCTGATGATCTGGATCTGAAATCTGTTCTGCATGATCACAGCTGGCCTTCGCATCTGATCCTACAACACTTACTTTCAGTAGTTAGACTTACTACCACAAGTAGTCCCATTAAACTCAAGGCACTATTCACAGAAGTGAATATTACACCTCGTATGAAGTGCATAAAGATGCAGATAGGCACCTAATAGGGTTTTCAAAAGCACCTAAGCAGGCCAGGTGCCTACAATAGCTTCAATCGGAGTTAGGCACCTAGGCCCAGATTTTAAATGTGTTGTCCATTGACTGTCAATGGGATTTAGACTTGTGTGTGTCTAAATCCCTTTTGAAATGAGAGCTAGGCTCCTAAATCAATTAGATTTTGCAACATTGAGCACAGCAGTGCCTAAATACCTTTAAAAATCTGGGCCCTAATCTGTTTAGGCATGTCTGTGAATCCCACCGGGCACCTATCTGCATCTTTATGCACGTATACAACTTTATAAAACTGGTCCACAGAATTTAGTCCAAACTTACTCCCTTCCCGACGTATTGGCTTTACTGGTTACTCAAACTACAACAATGCACACACATCACCCTGCCCTTTCTTCCCCAGCTTGGCTTTCCTAGGGTTCCACTGCAAAGACATCTCTGTCCTAGAATCTAGTTTCTTCTGCACCAAAAGCCACTTCCCTTATAACTAGGGGACAGTTTAAGAGTCACCCCTGCCACAGTGAGTTAGCAGGAATCAGTCAGCGTCTCTCTGCTCTCTCTCTGTGTGTGTGTGTGTGTCTGTGTTTGTGTTTTCCAACACCTCATACCAGAGTAGGGCAACAGAAGAATCTTGCCCCCTTGTTACAGGTGGGTACAAATTAATAATTACAGGGCTGGTAAGACTCCATTTTTCTTATGTTTTATTCTGATATGAAGCAGTAAATATTGATTGTTACCCCAAATGGAAGCCTCACAGCCATTGCATCTTTGGACCGAAGAGCTGGGGTCAAGCCTTTTTTACAGCTAGGAAGTTTGATTTAATTTTCAAGCTGTGAGCCATATTGCCTTCACCAAAAGATTTATTCTGCAGGGGAGGCAGGCTTAGGGTAGGAGATGAGGAGAGAGACAAGGTGGAAGAGGATTTTTATATTCTTCATGAAAGCAAGATCACTGTGCTGAGATACAGCCCTTCTGTAGTACTGAAGTATCAATCTCCTTTTCTTTGTTTCTTTTCACAGTTTGTCCTCATTCTGAGCCAACTCCAGGGAGCCATCATCAATATCCTGGCTCTGCAAGGAATTATTCCCTGTGCACCACCTCTGGCTTCTTTCGCAAGAGGAGCGTGTAGGTTCTTTTGGAGGGCTGTAGAGTGGGGGAGGGTTATTTCTTTAAATGTATAAAGGCCTGGAAATCAGTGTTGCCAACGCTTTCGATTTTAATGTGTGTCTTGTGACATTTTGGCATTTCCCTTAAATATCTGTTTCCTGGCATCTTGCAGTTACATGAGCATTTCAACTTTCCCAGAAAAATTTTTCTATCTCTCCTGGTTACAGAGATAAGTGATAATGACTCAGAAACCAGATGTCAAAGAAAAAAAAATCCAACACATATCAGGATTAAAAATCATGAGATTAAAAAAAAAAACTTTCTCATGTTTTTTTGGGGCCCATCTTCTGATTTTTGAATGCTTGAGGTTGGCAATACTGTACGTTTTGAAAAATGACTAGTGATTTTGAGTGCCTAACTTGAGATGTGTTAAAGCGTCTGATCTCATAAAGTACTAAACATCAAGACTTTGAAAATTAGGCCCCTTCAAAGGTTTCTGAAGTTGGACACCCACAAATCTATTGGGAGGTAAAGTATGTATTTACTAAAGTGCTTTCATGAGCAACAAAGCACTTTACAGAGATATGAACTCCAAAACAGTGAGAATTAAGGAGCTGATCCTACAAGGTATTGTGTGTGCCATCGTGCCCCCCCACTCCCATCTTCCCCCCACAATTCTCATTTCTTTTCTTTCTGTGGGGAGATAAATCATTTAGGCTGTCAGCATGTTAAACTCGGCTGGGAGGCTGGAAAGAGATGAGATGGGCATTGTTAGGCTGGAAAGTGTTAATGGTTGCCATCAGCGGGTTCTTTGATCTATAGACAATTACCGAGGCACTTGAAGCTGTGACTCTGCTAACCAGATGCCAGGGGCGTGGTGTGTCCCCCATTTTCCCCCTTTTGTTTTTTTACCATTTTATGCTCTTTGATGCCTAGAATATTCCTGAAATTTTGGAATTGATCAGATGTGGTGTTCAAAAGTTACCATAGTACAGACAAATACCACTCAGTTGAGTGTTAGGCCATGTCTACACTATGGGCGCTACAGCAGCACCGCTATGGTGCTGCAGCCTCATAGTGTAGACCAGTGGTGCCCAAACTTTTCCTGTCATCCATCTCCCACCCCACCCCGGTAATGGAATCTGTCCACACCCCTCCCCACTCCATTACTGCACAATTGGTTCAGCAAAGGAGCTGGGGCTGAAGGTGGAGCTGGGGGCAGAACTGGGGATGGGGGGAAGAGCTGGGTTAGAGGTGGATGTGGCCTCAGGGCAGAGAACGAATGATGGCAGAGCTGGGCTGGGGCTAGAGCATGGGGTGGAGTGGAGCTGCGGCTGGCACTGGAGATGGCCTGGGGGTGGAGCAGGACTGGGGTGGCTCTCCCTCCCTGCCCCCCACGGGGGCTGGCTTGGGCCTGCCACTCACCCCTCTAAACGTTCCTCTGTGCCCCCCTAGGGGGGCCAGTGTGACGGACTTTCCCAGGGTGCAACCTGGAACTGGAGTATCACTGAGCCTTCTGTATCACCAGCCTGGGCTTCCTCACTCACTGTGATGCTGGGACAAGCTGCAGACCCCTCCAGATCCTGCACTGTCACAGACATTCACAGACAGAGACACCCCATCTGCTGTTACATGAATGCTTCTCCTAGCCACTCATGGACTGACAATACAGTGGCTCCAGCCAGTCCCTCTACTAGCTCCCCAGCCTAGGACCCAAGAGCTGTACCATCTTGCTCTGGTCAAAAGCCTGACCAGTGTAAGTTTATTTCCCAGTCCACCCCTCTATCAATGTGGAGAGGACAATGTACCAACCCCTGTTCCTGAGCGGATTTCCCTTTTGCACTTCAAACAACGCACTGTTTTAGGTAAAAAATATAAAACAGATTTATTAACTACAGAAAGAGAGATTGGAAGTGCTTGTAAGTGATAACGTACAAATCAAAATTGGTTACCTAAGGGGAAAAAAAACAAAATTGCAGGCTAAGTTCTATACACTAGACCGGATTTGAATCAATCAGTGTCTCACCCTGATGGTACAAACAGTCCACTAATCTTCCATACACAGGCTAGAAATCCCTTCAGACTGGGACCACATCCCCAGTTCAGTCTTTGTTCCTAAGGTGTTTCCATGTGTTTGTTGTAGGAGGAGTGAGGCCCAGTGATGATGTCACTTCCCCCTTGTATAGCTTCTTCCATGTGGAGGGAAATTCTTTGTTCCAAGCAAAATCCCAGCACAGTTTGTACAGTAAAGTACAGGCACAAGATGGAGTCCAGTGTCACATGATATAGTCATATGCCCTTGCATGTGTGGATGAGTCATAGCAGGGGCCATTACCCATATTCTGGCTAGAATGTTCACAGGAAAGTCCATCGGGAAAGCTTTTCCCATGGCCCATTGTGTTTATTGATGGGCCCTTACCTTGAATAGTCCATTCACAATGTATTGGCTAGATTGGATGTAAACTACTTTATGGGTGTTACCTAGGAGTAACCACATTTGAAATACTAGCCCATAGTCAATATTCATAACTTCAGATACGAAAATGATACATGCATACAAATAGGGTAATCATAATCAGCAAACCATACCTTTTCCATTGACACCTTACATGACATATTTTGTACAAGATTTGTTGCAATTATATAACACTGGTGAATATGGGGGCACCAAGGTGGTATTTTGGAGTACAAAATGTCACAGCGTGCCCCATAGCGTCCACTGGTGTAGATGCTTCCTACAATGATAGAAAAGGATTTTCTATTGCTGTCGGTCATCTACCTGCCTCAATGGTGATAGCTAGATCGATGGAAGAATTGTTCCAATAACAAGACTGCATCTACTTCAGGGGCTAAGTTGGCATAGCTAGGGCGCTTGGGGCTGTAGATTTTTCACATCCCTGAGCTCCATAGCTAAGTGTAAACCAGGCTTTAGACCTTCTTCACTCCCATCTCCCAACAGTGTAAACCCTGAACCAAGGCTCCCAGCTGCAACTCCACCCAGAAATGGGAGGCAGTAGCACCAGTCTCATCCTTGGAAGGAGCCAGAAACAAGGAACCTTCCCCCCACCCTCCCCAAGCCAACACTTGCTAGGGAGCGGGGAGGCCTGGGCATCCAGGAGGTGTGCTGATTCAACACATCCCAAGGCAATTTTTGCCTACAGAGCTTCTGTGGATCTTTGGCAGCTTAGACTGCAAGTCCTGGTTACCCTCTGCAGGAGTGTACCCACCTGGGCTACAACAGCCACTTGCTGGCTTAGGAGGAAGCTGCTTCCCTTGCATAGGTGCTGACTCCATGAGTGCTCCAGGGCTAAAGCATCCTCGGGGAAAAAAAAGTGGGTGCTCTGCACCCACCAGCCACAGCTGTTTGGTGGCGCCGCTGATCAGCTGTTTGGCAGCTGTGGGGAGGCTCTCAGGGGAGGGCAGACAGCAGCAGGCGGGCAGGGACCCCCAGGGGAGGGGTTGAAGCGGGGGCAGGAAGAGGCAGAGCAAGGATGGGGTCTCAGGGGAAGGGGTGAAGTGGGGGCAGGGCCTCGGGGCAGAATAGGGGTGGAGCACCCCCAGGGAAAAATAAAAGCCAGTGCCTATGCCCTTTGGGCAAATGGGGATGAGTTAAACCTACTGTTCTTCCCCAATTCTGACATGATTTCCTTTTTTGCCAGATATGAATCAACAGCTTCTCATAATGGAAATGTTTCTGATAACACTGATCTCAAGGGTGGTGTATAGGAAAAGATATGATGATCTGGAACTTCCAGGGTGCACTGACCAGGAAACTAGCGACAACAAACAGAACACCAAGATCAATCTAAATGGCAAAGTTATTGAAGATGGAACCCACAATGTTTAGAAGATGGATGGATGTGCTGTCTTGTGAGAGCTGGGACAATACTTGTAGCCCAACTCAGCTTGTCCATGGCAAGATCCTGACTAATGTATATGCTTTACTTGAGGAGACATCCATTGCAACTTTTATATCCTTATACTGCAAACAGCAGATATTCAAACAGGGAACAGCTTCTGGTATAAATTCATGTGACCTGGACAGAAAGGTCCAAAAAGTGGGAGGATAAACTTCCTTATTTTCAGAGAGATATACACAGAGTGAGAGATTTCAGTGTCCATATAATTTCATGCAGTTGTCAGACAGTTTGGGTCCCATCAGCTTGTTTGAACCCTGCAGTGTAAATGTGAAGTGATATAATATTGTATTGCACACATTACAGTGTTTATACAATGCAGCAACACTGGAGACTCACTCTCTTTTTTGTTCTTTCCTCATTTCATGTAGCCACCTCTGTGTTTGGAGCTCGCTCCCTGGTCCAACACCTCAGGTGCCCACCCTCTCTTTATTCAAATCCCTCTTCAAAACTCTCACTCTTCTCACCAAGCCCGAAACAGCTAACATACCTCAGTAAATATATCCTCTCAAACCCCACCACATCCTGCATGCAATATCCACCTCAACAGATGATAAGCTCTTTGGGTGAGGGCTGTCACTTTTTCCTGTCTTTTTTTTATACCAGTGATCCTCAATCTTTCCAAAAAAGCAACAGAGGGTCTGTTAGTCTTAAAGGTGCCACAGGACCCTCTGTTGCTTTTTACAGATTCAGACTAACACGGCTACCCCTCTGATACTTCAATCTTTCAAGACTACTGTACCCCTTTCAGGAGTCTGATTTGTCTTGCATATCCCAAGTTTCATCTCACTTAAAATTATTTGCTTGCGATACTAGACATACAAATACAGAAGTGTAACAGCACACTATTACTGAAAAATTGCTTACTTTCTCATTTGTCTGTATAAAATTTAAGTTTGGACTGACCTTGCTATTGCTTTTTATGTAGCCAGTTGTAAAACTAGGCAAATACCTGGATGATTTGATGTACCTCTTGCAAAACCTCTGTGTACCCTCAGGGGTAAGCGTGTCCCTGGTTGAGAACCACTGTTTTATACCAGTAAGCACACAGTAACCATTCATGACTATTTAATAATAGCTACCAATAGTCCTCCCCATGGGAGGCAGTGTGATCCAATGGATCAGACATGGGACTGGGAGGCAGGAGAGGTGGGTTATGTTCTGTGCTCTGCCACTGACCTGCTGTGCCTTAGTGTCCCCATCTGTAAAATGGGGATAATGATACTTAACTATCTTTGTGAAGCGCTTTGAGATAATGTATACAATTTTTTTCTATAAGGCTAAGTATTTTTATTAAAAGGAATCATTTTCAAAGAATTGCTCCCCTCTCGCCCCCCAATCCTGAGCCATCCTGAAGCCCACTAGGGACAGGGGTTCTCAAACTTGTTTTGCTGGGCCCCCCTTTGAAAATATTTCAAGCTCTGATGTCCCTCCCCCCCATACCATGCCACCCTTATTTCTGCACTGCTGCTTACTTCAGAGCAAGGCACCTTGCCAGCAGATGCCACCCTCATGACCCACCACAATAGTCTTGTGACCCCCTTTTGGGTCGGGACCCCCAGTTTAAGAAACACTGCACTAAGACTTAGACTGTTTTTAGACTTGTTGGTACAAATACTGCCATCATTGACACCCATTGGTTAGCCTCATTTCAATGAATTTCCATCTATTGTAAGGGGTCCCTGGAAATCCAGTGTTCTTGGAGGAGGCTAATTGCTCCATTTTGGTTCGATATAACTTCCATGTAATGTTTAGTAAGCTGTCAGGAGTTGAGTGTGTTGAGTGTGTTCTGGCTTCTCTAGTTCACATTGGGCATTGATGCTTTGGCCATATGTACACTAGGAAAATGTATCTGTTTTAAATACATGATATCAGATATGACTTAGCTTCTAGATTCTCCCTCTAAGGTTAATCATGACCAGCTTACACCTTTTAAACACAGTTGTACTTGTCCATGCTATGTACCAAAGCATGTTTAATATCTTGTTATTTAACACGTTTTCTAACATGATGTATTTTCCAAGTGTAGACAAGGCCATAGATACTTAACCACAGCAATTAGCATAGTTACTCCATAGTTGTAATCTAATACCTATCCACATAAAATGGCATTTGCTAGTGTTTTATAATGGCTGGCTGTGACTTCATGGGATCCCACATGGGGAAAATAGACTATTTAGAGCCAACAAGTCTTCTCATGAATTGGGGTTGGAAACAGTTTAATTGCTAGTGCAAATGGGACAAAATCATTTTCAAAAGTCATGCTTTTTCTCTAATGAGGTTGAAAATTGTTTTGTTCCATACATTAAATTAAATGGCTTTCAGCATTGCTTCACTGGGACCTGTTGCTAATAACTGATCAATTTCCTAGTATATATGGGGATTTAGAACTCAAATCAAGTGTTGGGAACAGGCATGGAGACTGAATTACTTGGATCTTCCCACACACAGTTAAAGGTGTGTCATCTGGGCAAAGCAAGAAGCCTCTTCTGATACTGCCTCTGATTAACCTATTCTGTGGAGAGAAGGCTTCATTTTCCATCACTGTCAACCGAGCATTTGTCACAATCACATATCTGAAATGCTCATTAAAATAGATTTATATTTTAAAATCAATGTGAGCTTAGTTTAACCATGAGAGTCTCTTTAGCTATTATGCTTTTAGAGTAGATTTTTAATACTTCTACTATTATTCATGTGTCATATTTGAGCAATAGAAAGACGAAGTGGATAAGCTAATATCTTTTATTGGGCCAACTTCTGTTTGTGAGAGAGACAAGCTTTCGATCCACACGGAGCTCTTCTTTAGGTTTGGGAAAGGTACTCCAGCATCACAGCTAAATGCAAGGTGGAACAGACTCTTGAGCATCAGTAGTTAGCATATACTCTAAGGGACCATTCAAGGTAGGACTGACACAACTACAACTACATTGCATATTTGAGCAATGAAATTTACAGTTTAGGTATTGATTAGCAAGTGGATTAAGTGGACTTTTGCGCTGTCAGCTAAGAAGACAGATTTCCACTGAAATCAGTTGAAGTTAGGAACCTAAATACCGTTGAGGATCTGGGCCCAAGGCCCCAATTCAGAAAAGCATTTATGCATATGCTTATGTATAACCCTAATTAGGTCAGAACAGGACTTGCGTAATTTTAAGTATGTGTTTAAGTATTTTCCTGAATAGGAATGCTTTCCTGAACCAGAGCCAAAATGATCATGAAAGTGGTAGAATGTATCAATTTTGTTGTTCTTAATGTTTTATTTTAATTATCCAAAAATAAAACATGACAATGTTTTCTACTTTATTTTTGTAATGTGTCTTTCCTCCTAGCTCGATCTCTGGCATTCTGAGGTGCTTTCTCCTCATTCTGGTAACAATCACTTCTCAAAGAGTAAGAACATTTTGTTTCCAATGGTGTGTATTTGTGACATTAAAGGTTTACAAATACTATAAAGTCAAGGCTCTCTTGGCCAGAGAGTGAATGATCTTCAGGTTCCATGAGTCAAATTTCAAACAGCTGCCATAAAATGAGGGGTTAACTTCATAGCCTTGATGCCAAGCCTACTTCAGATTGTCATATAAGATAGGAAAAAGATATTTTTATCGTGCCTTTTGTGATGATAAAAAGCACCATCCATATTAAACAAAGAACTGGAGAGAGAAGTGCGAGGGAATTGCAATCAAAGGTTAAAATGTTGTAAGCATTTGGAAAACTAGTGAGACTGAGGAGAATAATAAACTGAAAAGGACAAGAGTGACAGTACAATTTTTGTGTGGTTATATAGCAAGGTGTGTCCATGTGTGGACAATTCTCTTCAAGGGTTGGGCTTTTTATGGTTACTTTTCTTCCCCCTCACTGCTAATAGGTGAGATGGCAGAAGTGCCTTTTTAGAATGGTTTGGATGTGGTGAGGGGGCAGCTCAGGTGCTGACCCTACAATTGCACCTTCACAGATGCTGCTGCAAGATCAAGGCTCTAGGGCCCAGCACCATTGCCAACCCCATATTTTCAAACACCACAAGTCGGGCCCCCAAAATCATAGAATCATAGAATATCAGGGTTGGAAGGGACCTCAGGAGATCATTTAGTCCAATCCCCTGCTCAAAGCAGGACCAACACCAACTATATCATCCTAGCCAAGGCTTTGTCAAGCCTGACCTTAAAAACCTCTAAGGAAGGAGATTCCGCCACCTCCTTAGGTAACCCATTCCAGTGCTTCACCACCCTCCTAGTGAAAAAGTTTTTCCTAATATCCAACCTAAACCTCTCCCGCTGTAACTTGAGACTATTACTTCTTGTTCTGTCATGACTTTAAAATCATGAGATTTTTGAAAATGCCTTCTGCTTTCTGAGCCTTTAGGGTTCATGCTTTCAGGCTTTTCTCCACAGTTATAAGGCGTGGAAACTTACTTTTTAAAAAATGAAAGCTGAGATTCCCTGGTAATCCCATGAATCCAAGGGCTGGGGCTTTAGAAAAACCACCAAATATTGCAATGAACACACAAGCATTGGCAGTGCTGGAACAGGGAATGGAAGGGCATGCTGAGCATAAGGGTAGCATGGAAGAGGCCTCAGAGATGCGGCTGTCTGTGAGAGAAGGACACAACAGGAGTACTGAGGCTGGTGTCATTGGTAGTGTGGAGAGGGCAGGTGGCGTGATGTAAAGGGAGACTAAGTCAAAGAATATCATTTGGAAACATCATTACTGTGATGTTTATCGTCTCCAGCAGATCATGACTGGTAAATAAAGACCACAGATCCCTATGCTCTCTTTCCCCCAAACTGATACATTGCCATTTATCATCTTTACTCTTTTTTACAGTCTCTTAACTATTTTGGACCCTGATTCTCTTCCTGACCCTACCACTGATTTGCTTTCTGGCCCCAGGCAAGTTGTTTAATCTGCTTGTGTCTCTGCATCCCCAATGTAAAATACACACATTTTTATAAAGCAATTTAAGACTGATGGGTGAAAAGCGGAATATATGCACCGTTATATTGCATATTTTGAAAGTCCTTTAAAAATGTTAACTAGCTAATCCTACCATCACCACCACCTCTGTGAACTTGGTGAGTATTATTATCATTATTGTACAGAGGGGGAAACTGAGGCAGAAAAGTTAAGTGAGTTGCTCAAAGCTACAGGGGGGAATCAGTACCAAAGCCAGAAGTTATTGGCTCCTGCTTCTGTGCACTGTCTACTAGGAAACACACTCTCCTAAATGCAGTAGGATAGTGAATTAACCTATCATACTTACCTGGCAGGGGAGATACCATGATCACGAAGATGGTTTTCCCAGGGTGAGGTTCATCCATTGCACTGCGGGTGTGCTGATTTCCCCAAATGCGGGAAACTCGACTGCATAATTTGTGGTAGTGGGGGACTGCGTTCGTGCTTTCCCCTGGGGGAAAAAAAATCATCTTACTGGTAGTTAAGCCTTTACTAGGCAGAACAATAAAATGATTTGCTGTTTGCTATGTTCAAATCTCCAGCCTGCATAATCTTTGGGTGAGAGGTCACCTAGATCAATTTTTCCAGCCTGTAGAATAGGTGTGAGGAGTGGACCTTTGTACAGTTGATTCATAAGAGAAAATATGCAGGATACTTCTGTGCTCTTTTCTCTTTAAGGCACACCTTAATGCAGTTTCTGAGAGGTCAAAGTGCAACCTCATAGGTAGACAAGCTCTACTGTCTCCTTGCATAAACATAGCATTCTTCACTCCTGAGAATCTCAGCTTCTATTAAAATACCTACTGCTTTAGCACAAAGGCAGTCAAAGAGGCACCATGTACAGGTGTATCTCTCAAGTGTCCTTTTTTCTGTTGCAAAAGATTCTCTTTACCCTTTCTCCGCTGCATGTTGTCCTTTTTTTAACTTGATGACGTGTTTTCTGGGAATATTCTGATGCCAGTTACAGTGATAAATGATAAAGCTCTTGGTATGCCAGGGCTGCACCACTCTAGGACAGGAATTTTCCTAGAGTGGCCAGAGCTAATTGAAAACTTTTTCATTGGCGTTCCCAATTGCTGTAAAATATTAACCGCTGTAAAACGCTGGTTTGAAAACAGCAAAAAGCTTTCCCAAAATGTTGACAAAGTTTTGGGGGGGGAAAAAACAAAGAACTGGTGAGATTTCAAAGGTTTTCAACCAGTTCTAGTGTAGATCACAACTTAACGGTGAGATTATCTTGTGGACATTTTCCCTTGCATTGACTGTGGTGTTCTGTCATTCACAACTGCATATGGACTTCCTCTTCTCTGATACCTGATTGCAGGGCACCCATCTGGCAACTACAGCAGCTGCTCATATAGAAAAGTAACATTAGGGAAGTAATGTGGGGTTTTTTTTTTTAGTATATTTTAATGCAGTTTAGCAACTGGAAACGAGGAGAGCCAGGATCATGTGATCAGCCAGCTCTTCAAGAACCACAATCCTTGAACTACCAGTCTAAGGGCTATGTAGAGAAGTAGGATAATATTTCACTGAAAATCTTTGAATAGGTGAGTTTCTGAGCCTTTTTGTAGCCCTGTCACATACAGCCAGGAAAGGGTATGAGCTAATTGTTAAATTCAGTTCAACAAGTTCCTCATTAGGGGCAAATTACCTGAGTTTGAAATCTGCTAATTTTCCAATCAGGGTGAGTGTTTGCACTTGCGATTTGGAAATAATTACCACATGGTATAACATCTAAACCTATGTGAAGGCGGATAGGTAAAGGATTAGTTTCTTTAGACTGAGATCTATGTTCCCCAAGAGCTTTGTTTGTTGCCATACTTTTAGAGGTCTAGAATGCATAATGGCTGATGTTTATTATGTAGTGAACTTGATATTGTATTTACTTGTATCTCTTAGCATTAGTGTGGATAAGCAACGTGGGCCTCAGACTTGGACTTTGTTTGCTACAGGCTGCTAATTTTGAATGAAGATATCTCTATTTCCTCACTCTCACTTGCTAATCTGTTTTCTCCACCACCCCCCCCTTGAATTACTGGCCCAATCCTGTAATAAGATCTGTTTAGGGGAAACGTTATTGTTAGACCAGGGCCTTGGTTTGAAGCCTCTAGATTGCAACAGGACAATTCTTATGGAATTTATGTCCTGTTGCAGAATCACCTTTCTAAATATGAATATACAAATGTATAGTAACTCTTCTTTTGGATTGCTGTCTGTGTAGCAGTATTGGCTGGTTTAAGAGATTAGCAGAGAACAGGATTTAATCTCTAGATTACTAAATCTGCACTACTCCAGGGGGTTCATTGGTCTGTGTAGTACAGCGTAGACTTTTGACAAAAAGGTGCTAGCTCAACTCATGAGAGGACTAGTCATGTTCTTTTCACGAGCAAGGGGGCTCAGGAAGTGGTGTATGCAGGCTGTTCATAGATAATGGCAGCAGGTGGGCAACATCCAAGTCTTCATTCACTATGTTCCCCTTGAGAAACAGCATTTTTTTTTTTAAGGCAACTGAAAACTGCTGAAGGTAGCTTTAACTTGCACCTCATTCGCTCTGAATGTACTGGATCCTCAGTAGAAATTGGTGCCCAGGTAGGGTTACTAATCCCTGGGAGGACGTGGGGTGGATCAGTGACTAAGATAGTAAAGAGTCAATTATTTATATGCTGGTCACATTACTGTCCTAAGGACTAGGCATATATTGGAAGCCGTCTGTGTAGGGATGTGTACTGTTCATCATTCAGGGGTATGTAACTAGTGTGGGGGCACTTCACTATTGAATTCATGTTTCATTTAACCAATGTGTTCTGAATAGGTCAGATAGCTGTTATAGGTTTGGGCCTTGGTCTTTTTTTACTGTATTTCTAAATTAATGTAAACCGAGACTAAAGTTCCACTCTCCATGAAAATGCTATTCCCAATCATACATGTGCATGGCTGCCCAGCAACATTAATGCTGTGTGGGCAGTGGCATTGGATAGGATGTTAACAGTGGGAGCTGTTCACATTCCTATTTGCGTCATCTGTGAATTCTCTTCTCATGCACATCTGCTTAGGGGTACCTCATTAGGTATGGATTATTTTTCTGCTTGGCTTCTGGACTGCAGTTGCATTATCCATTCATCTGTTGCACTGTCACTATGTGTCTGTGCTTTTGTCAATGCCATCAGCAGCTGCTACCTGTGTGCTACATATAATACGGATCTTGCACATTGGATTTGGTTGCGTTGGTTACAGGCAGCTTGCTGAATGTAAGATTCTAAGAGTCATAAGTAAGGTTTCATGTCTTGTGGGTTGGGTTTTTGTGTGTAACACCTAGGTAAACATTTTCTCTTCTTTATGTGGAACATCCACCCTCCTGAGCCCACCCCCACCAGCTACAGATCACATTGCAATCATGTGTAGACTTGATGGGAGAATTGGGTACAGTTCAGGTCCCTTGTCTGGAGAATTTCTATACTTTCTTTTACTTCAAAGAAGTGGACTGGGTCTGAACTGAGCTATCATCTAATGCCAACTTAGTACTCCATGAGAAATAAATTAGTGCACTCAAGCCAGTTTTGACTGAACAGGTCTCCATACTAGTAAAACTAAAATTGGCAACTTAAGGCTAAATTATTTTCTTTCAGTGATGCAGTGATCTTGAAAGTTGATGGGAATTTTGCCTGTCTGAATGAAGGCAGAATTGGGCCCCTTGTTAATGTATCTGTTATATTGGGTCCTGTCTACTTTCCCATCCTAGATAGAGTAGGTGGTTGTTTTTAAACTTAGCCTCACAAAAATATTTCATTTCTCTCTCCTCTTCTTATCTTTGAGCATAATCTATGTATCCCCTTCTACTAGGAACGCCCTTCCTGACCTGCTCTGCCATGGTGCTGCCGCCTCCTCCTCCACTCAGTCTCTCTTTAAAAAGTATTTCTTCATGGCCTACAAACTTAAGTTGTCCCTCATTGTCATGGCTTAATTTTAAAACTAACCACAAAGCCCTCAAGCTCCGCAATGTTAATACAAGTACCTGCATTATTTTATTTACCTCTTGCCCTCCCTATCCCTGATTTTTGTTACATCCCCTTCTCATGTTGTGTCTTCACTTGGCACTTGATCCTGCAAACCTGTGACTGACTTCAGGGGTACTATCCACTGTAGTAAATATACTCAAATGAAACTATTTGGGCCCTTAGTTGTAAACAGGCAGAGGCAATAGCTACAATTTTCAAAGGCAATTGTTTGGCTAAATGCTCTATTCAACTTTGAAAATCTCAACCAACATTTTGTATCCCTCCAAAAAGCATCCAGCACAGTTAAGGTGGTGTACAAATGGCAATAAAGTCCTTCATAGTATAAGCTCATGGGGTGAAACTCACCTCTGGTCAGAGGGTTAGCATGTTGTTCGGTGATTCATGTTAATCCTATTTTGAGAGCATAAGTGGGATTTAGCCCTGATGAATTTCACCTTGAGGCAACTGCCGCTAATCCAGGATACCTACCTGGTTATTATAATTGGTCTGCTACACAGGATTTAAATCAGCACTTGGTTCTGGAAGTTCATATTTCAGTATCTTAAAGATAGTAATGAAGCAGATGTCACCAGCAAGCAGAAAATTACAACTACAGGAGTCTGAATAGTAAATCATTCTACTAAGTATCTGTTCACTTATTGTTTGAGACTTGATTAAATCTTGAGATGCTTCTCCAGTTGCAAAAACTGATTTTTTTTTCCCCCCTTGCGGTACCTTTTCTATTTTTGATTTAGAAAGATTTTATTGAATTAGGTACAAAACTAGCAAACAAAACACAGACAAACAATAGGCTGATACAGTTGATAATGCTGGATGGAAAGCTTATTCCCTGGCTATATATAAACAATCGAACATATAAATGACAGCATGGAAATATTGTTGGAAATCTTTTCTAGATAATATGCAAACATATCAATAGTCTTCATTTATTTTTAACTGTAAATTGACTATAGCTGCCAGTCTCTTAATAATACATCCTTATTTTTCAGTCTAAAAAAATTAAATTTGTTACAAAAAACTGACCAATATATGCTGACGTACGTGTGTACACACACACACACAAAAGCCAATTTAGGCTATAACGCTGCTATACTATTTGTGCTTAATGAATACTAATATGTGTGGATAATGTGTGTGTATGTATCTGCTCACTGTGTATGTACCCTGCTCGCTTACACTAAGAATCCCATAGCCCCTTGCACTGACTGAAGTAAATTTTGGCTTGAGCAAATATGGAAGCTGTCAATATCAGGACAGATGAGTGCTTTACCATAGCAACAGAAAGGAAATTACTCTCACAGGCTACTACTGAAACATCCCAAAGGAAGAGGACAAGATACAGGACTGTCCAACTTTGATACAAACATAGAAGGTTCCTTCATGGACGTGCCTGCAATATTAGTATCCAAAAGAAAGATAAGGAAAGGAACCAGGACAAACTGATGGGTTGAATTTTAGTGGCTTGTAAAATCATCCTATACATACTATCAGCTAAAATTTATAAGTTTGGGAGCACTATCTGCGTAAGGTGAATGTAACAGTGATGAACAAGATGGCTTCCCAGAGACTAGTATTATATTGAATTGGTTTCCTGTACTATAATATTATTGGCTTTTAACAATAAACTTGACTGACATTGGTTATTTGATCTCTTCAATATATTTCATAATAAACTGAAATATAATCAATTGCTTTACCACACAATTTATCAACAAAATAGACTTCTAAAGTGACTTTTAAACGTATATATTTTTTGGATCTCTCTCTCCAGCCGCTGTTGTCTTTTCTTGCAACATCTTCACTGTGAGTGGCTTAACATGGGAGTTGCTGTACTAAAGTTCGATGCATTATTTACCAAATCTGGTATAAGAAGATTATCCCTGCTAGAAGAAAAGTGAATGGCATGCTGTTCATTTTTTGCCTATTTTACTAGTTTCAAATTAGCTGTACTCATATATAGAAAGGCACAGAGAAATAGTTGTATAACAATCACACCAAAGTATACAAAAACTGCATTTCTTCACACAGAGGACAGCCAACCAGTGGAACTCTTGCCAGAGGATGTTGTGAAGGCCAAGACCATAACAGGGTTCAAAAAAGAACTAGATAAATTCAAGGAGGATAGGTCCATCAATGGCTATTAGCCAGGATGGGCCGGAATGGTGTCCCTAGCCTCTGTTTGTCAGAAGCTGTGAATGAGCGATAGGGGATGGATCACTTGATGATTATCTATACTATTCATTCCTTCTGGGGCACCGGGCACTGGCCACTGTCGGAAGACTGGATACTGGCCTAGATGGACCTTTGGTATGACCCAGTAGGGCCGTTCTTATGCAGCCTTTTTCTTTTTTTCTAGAAGTATCTTTAAGAGCCTACAGAGGCCCTGTGGCACCTTTAAGACTAACAGAAGTATTGGAGCATAAGCTTTCGTGGGTAAGAACCTCACTTCTTCAGATAGTTCAGTTGCATCTGAAGAAGTGAGGTTCTTACCCACGAAAGCTTATGCTCCCAATACTTCTGTTAGTCTTAAAGGTGCCACAGGACCCTCTGTTGCTTTTTACAGATTCAGACTAACACAGCTACCCCTCTGATTTAAGAGCCTACTGCAACTTAGAAAATGCATAATATTTCAGGATCAGCTCCTTAAAGGTGTTTAGGTTCCTAACTCCCTGAGCATGCAAAAATTTACACATGTGTAGCTGCGTGTATGCAGTGACTTGAACAGAACTATTCATTTGAGCAAACTTAAACACTTGCCAAACTCTTCCCAGGATCAGGACTGAGAGAGTTAGGGCTGAAAAAAAATCTACTTCTTCACCCTATTTCAGCTAAAATGACCTCTTACCTAGCTTTGGTTCACCATACTTTTGTCAGGTCCTCTGAACACGTGTTATTTAAATCCATATGTAAATTACTAAATGGCAATGGGCAGCAAGATAATATATGAATCTTCCAAAGAAATGGATAGCGTTGGAAATCAGAGTTTTTTCAGTCCTTAGTGTCACTAATTTACAAATGAAAATGGCCCCAGATTGTAATTCTTCATGGATTATGCAGGTTCATCAGGTATGGAGTGTCTAATCTGATCTCTTCTTTATCATAAGATGTTGATATAGAAAAACACATTGATTTTTAAGCAATCTCACATTTGATTGGATAATCTCCACAATATATAATTAGTGACAAGGTGTAAAAAGCTTGTAAAGTATATATAACATTATTATTGTGTCATATCAAATATTCATTGTAGTACAAATGAGTACCACTAGGTGGCACACTTGAACAGTTCACAATTGTCGATTTCTTACCTCTTTCAATCCATTCCAAATTTATCCCTAGAAAACGTTATTATTGAGAGAAGCAAGAGGTGCCTTAATAAGCACACAACCTTATTAGAGCGTCTTTGTACTGTTTTAGTTTTTCCTTCAGTTTTCTTCTTTAATTGGTAAAATTGCAGTTTAATACACAAAAGCTCAGTTTCTGTGCTTGTAAATAAGTCTCGGTGATTGAAATGTTGAAGGACAGTGTGCTCCTCAGTTGCCTGGAGAAATGTCCGCAAAAAAAGACATAAACCAGGCTTTCCACTCCTGCTGCTGCCAAAACATTCACTGATCAGTTTGCTTTCATGGGGGGAGGGAGGAACAACTTAATTTACAATTCCAAATATTTAAAAACTGTAAGAGCCATCATGATTGATATCATTGCCACAAATGCTGCATGTAGTAGCCTAACATCACACTGACTTTCAGTTACCATCAGAAAAAAATCGTGAACTCAAACTGCATGATGGAAAGAAATGTTGATTGATAATAACTTAGCATGCATCTATCACATAAGCTTCTTCAGTCTGGGGACAAAGGCTTTCTCTTTGTACTATGCAGTGCCTACTAGGCTTGCGTGCTATAAACCCCCCAAATAAATAAACCATCATTAATGCTGTACAAAAAAATGCCCCCTTACAGCTTAATTCTGGGGGTGAAATTTTCACCTGTGCAGAGGACCCACAAAAGACTACTTACGGGGCATGCCCGTTTGCAGCTGCTGAGGATCTGGCCTATGTCCTCAAATCAGGGTTTAGCTGAATGTAAATAGGGCACAACTTATACTCTGGTATTACTATGTCCCATTAATTATCATCATTCCAACAAGTGTCTGGATTGCCTGGCCATTTATGCAGGGATGAATTTTGCTCTTTGTCCAGTACAGGTTAAAAGCTCCTCCCTAATATTGTGAAGCACCTCTTCCCTGGGTCAAATTGTACCCTAGGGATAACATAAAGCTTCCCAGGTCTCCATCCTTTCCACCAATTGGTCTCCATTCTATACATTTACTTCAAATTTATAGATTTCAAAATGATTCTCCCCTTGGATTAAGGAGAATATCACTTCTTTGTTATTTCCATGTGATGCCAGGTACGTCCATCACAGGCTTTGCAGTCCTGAGGTGCTGATGGACATGGCATAAAGAATCTAGATAGTTTCTATTCTATGCTGCAGGCAACTGGTTATGTTTCTGTTCTGTATCTAATGGCCTACGGTGCCCAGGAGACACTGAAGATTCCTACAGAGAAGCTCTGTGTTCAGCCGTGCTAATGTTCTCCTCATCTGCCTATGTTGGAATAGCAGTCAGCCCACACAGATGTGCTCCTTAACAGCTTTAGTTCTTTCCAGAGGTGACGCATGGGAGAGGGCACGTGAGGTCACATGGCCCCCCAGATTTCTTCCAGGGTGGGAGTCAGGCTCAGCACGGCTGAGGGGGATGTGCCTGAGAAAGGCACCGGCACCCAGCACTTCTGCTGAGCCCCGCTAGGAGGCACCTGGAGCAGGGAAGAGAGACCGGGCTGGCAGCTCAGCTCTGTCCTGTCCTGTCCTCCGCTTAGTCCTGTCCCTTCCTTGCCCACAGTCGCAGTTATCAATGCTCAGTAGTAGGTGTCTGGAGCCCGCTCTGGCCTGTACCAGGCCCACAGCAGGGAGACAATGGGAGCAGTGGGGAAGGAGCTGTGAGGGGAGTGGTGCCAGCGTGGAGTGGGTATGGAGGCTTGGGGGGCATAGGTGCCAACTCCATGGGTGCTCTGGGACTGGAGAACCCATGGAAAAAAAAACATTGGGTGCTCAGCACCCACCGGCAGCCCCACAGATCAGCTTTTCCCCCTCCCTCCCAGCACCTCCCTCCCAGTGCAAATCAGCTGTGCAGGGGGTGGGGGTGAGGGTGGGGGTGGACCGAGGGCAGGTGCTGGGAAGAGGCCGGGAGGGAGTTGGGTGGGAAGAGCAGGACTGAGATGGGGCCTTGGGGGAAGGGGTGGAGTGGGGGTGAGGCCTGTGGTGCAGTGAGGGTCGAGCACCCCCGGGGGAGATGAGGAAGCTGGCACCTATGGTGGGGGGAGTGGGTAAGGAACCAGAAGCGATGCATGAGGCCCCCCAGCCTTTACATTGTGTCCCCCCACTATCAAGAGTTACGTGTCACCTCTCGTTCTTTCCCCGTCACTGGGATCTTTTCTGCCCCATGGTTGACTAAATGTGGTTTTGGGTGGCCTAGGAGCAGTAGTCAGGTTGGAGAGACAGTTGCTCCCTCAGGGTGGGTGGAGATAGTCTGTTGATGGCACTTAACAACAGAAGACGAATTCCTCATGACACTTATCAGCAACCCCTTTGCCATTCAAGGAGTGTTATTGGTGTGGTCCAGTGGTGCAGTCAGTTTATCCACTACTATCGTAGGTGATGGTGGTAGGACCTGACCTAGGACCTTGAGATTGATGTGTACGACAGGGACGAATAAAGCAGGGAAGAAGAGGGCATGCCCAGGACTGCATCACTCACATATGGGACCTCTGTGTACTCGAGAGAGGGATCATGGTCTGGCACATAAAGCACAGGACTGGGAGTCTGGATACCGGCATTCTATTCCTGGCTCCTCTGCTAAATTACTTCCCACCTCTGTGCCTGTTTCCCACATGTAAAAATAATTGGGATAATAATGTTTTGCCTCTTAGGAGTTGCTATTGCAGAACAATGAACCTTTTACCAGTTGGAACTGAGAGGTTCTTAGGGTCACAGTAACACACACGCACTGGAGAGGAAATGGGAGGAAATGGAAGTGTTTGACAGCTAGATGTAAGTTCCCATCAAAATGGAGATGCATGTATTACATCCTTGATTATGATGTCACCTATACTGACGTCACACCAGTCATTAAAACAGTATCTTTAACTGGTTTTTGAACATAGCATTTAGATGACTAGATTCTGCAACCAGAAGGGACCACTGTGATCATCTAGTCTGACCTCCTGTGCAACATAGGTCACAGACCTTCCCTGGATCAATTCCTGTTTGAACTAGAACATACCATTCAGAAAAACAATCATTCTTAATTTAAAAATTTCCAGTGATGGAACTTACCAACCTGTGGCAAATTGTTCTGCTGGTTAATTGTTTCTGCAGGATATGCAGCATCTAATGTGACCAAATACATCAGATACACTTTCAATAAAAAGCCAGGTTTCTGAAATTGGCTGCAGAAGATATGAACAATTGATTTTGTGAGGGGATCTTTCTGTAGAGTACAAACAAGACTTTAAAAAAAATTGATTTTAATACTCGGGCTGATGGGAAAGAGAGGAGTCTTCATCTTAGTCACCGTAACAGCAGAGTAGAAATGCTCTTAGCTATTTGATAAGGAGTCCTTTTTGTTATCAGAAACCACACATGGAGAGAACTAAGCTTGTGATCTTGATATTACAGCTGGAAACAAGCTCTTTGATTTGACAGTTAATCAAAATTTACTGCAGAGAAATCAATACAAAGTTAATCACATTTGCTACTGTACGTGCCTTCAAACTCTCACTGGCTCTGATGGGCCTATAATATCAGTATGCCCTGTTCTGGAGGAGAATGCTGTGAATTTTAGTACTTATGCTGTAGCCACCTCCCAAATATTCAGATATTGTTCCAATAAACTCTTCTGACAGTAGTTGGGACAGGCTTTGCATTAAGACTTTTGACAAACTTGGAAGAAATAACAATGGGCCAATTTCAGTGTGAGTATGTCAGTTACAGGTGCAAGAGGTAAATGAGTGCAATTTTCACTGACTTGGCATTTTGTGGGTGTGGAATATGAGTGTAATTACTTGCTGAAAATCCTGGAGCAGAGTAGACCTTTGAAGTCTGTGAAAAACACTGCTTCAGGTCCCCTAATTTTTGTGGATATCTGCATGGCCAGCTCTAACAATCTTTTCATCACTGACATGATTTTAGCTGTGGAATAGAGAGATGAAGTGACTTGACCAAGGTCACCCAAAGAGTCTGTGGTACAGCCTAGATCTGTACCCAGCTCTTCTGAGACCACAGTCCACTGCCTTAACCACAAGACCATCTTACCACCTGTGATTTTAGCTGGGGCTAGAGCTGATCTGGTGATGAGCAGCAAGAAGCTCCAGCTTTCTAGTAAATTCAAGCCTTCTGATTGGCTGTCTGCTCCACTTGCCCACCTCGTGGGGCAGAATCAGAACTACTGCAGGCCCCTCCCTATCTAGCAACCTGAAGCCATTCTCACAAGAAGGGAGGAGGGAACTTAAGAGTCTAGTTGCTCAGGGTGCTCTGCCCCTCCCGCCCTGTGAGCAACAGGAACAGGATTCTTCCCCCCATAGCACCCAACCTGAAAAGGGGCAGAGGAGGATGAAGAGACTCTGGAACTGCCCCCACCCCAGAAGGGGGATAGGGGATCCCATTGCTGTCCCCCATAGGTCCGGGAGAGGCATATGAAGAGTCCCTTGGGGAGCATAGGTGAGGCTGGGTAGGGCTGATCTCTTGAGGTTGGCAATACTGGAACATAAACTTGTGAAAGAGAATCTCTCCTTCTCTCTCTCTCTCTCTGCCCCCGCCTCCCCTCCAGGGAAGCATCTACACCAGGGGTGGCCAACCTGTGGCTCTGGAGACACATGCGGCTCTTCAGAAGTTAAGATGCGGCTCCTTGTATAGGCACCGACTCCGGGGCTGGAGCTACAGGCACCAACTTTCCAATAAGCCGGGGAGTGCTCACTGCTCAACCCCTGGCTCTGCCCCCACTCCACCCCTTCCCCTGAGCCTGCTATGCCCTCGCTCCTCCCCCTCCGAGCCTCCTGCATGCCACAAAACAGCTGATCGGGAAGTGCAGGGAGGCATGGGGAGGCGCTGATCGGCAGGGCTGCCGGTGGCCGGGAGGTGCAGGGAGCGGGGTGGGAGCTGAGCGGGGGCTGCTGACGTATTACTGTGGCTCTTCGGCAATGTACATTGGTAAATTCTGGCTCCTTCTCAGGCTCAGGTTGGCCACCCCTGATCTACAGCTCTGTCTTGCAAAGACAGCCTTCACATGGAAACCAGTCACTAGGTCTTCTGTTCTATTACTGTGATTTTTTGCACTAAAGATCATGGGCTATTCATGGTCCTCCCTGCACTTGGAAGGGGTGGCCTCTAGGACACTGAAACATGTGGCCATGGGTCTGTAGGCTCTGGAATCTTTCCTGGTAGTAATGTACAAACTAAGAAAAAGAAAAAAAGCCACAGCTTTGCTTTTAAATTCCACTTTGAGCTTGCACGGTTGGCAGTTAGCAAAAGAACTTGAAAACTGAGACTTTGATCTGGAGACAATAATCATGGACCTCTGCTATACTTTTTTAAAAAAAAGGACTGTACCTTTTTCCTAAGAAGGTCAACCTTACCAAGATGAATGTCAGCTTCAATTTGGCAGGTGTGTATTGCTGAGTGAGCTACCTTGCTGACATCTCACAAGAGAGTGCCTGCTGAGGGGAAAAGATTTGTTTAGGTGCAAATTTAAGGAAAATTCTTGGTACAAGCAGCTGTTGGTAGTTGCATATAATGTGCACATAAAGACTAGGGTCTTTAGAAAGATTTGAGCTACTGATTCTAATATGTCAAACAGCTCTCAGGCAGCTGAAGGCAGCCTTCGGTTACTTGGGATGGGGCTCCTGGGAGTCTTTACAGTGAATGTAACTCCATGACAGACAGCATTTCTTTTATCTCTCCTTTACAATTTTGATTCCCCCCACACTTCTCCTGTTCCTCTGGATTGGCCATAACAATCTGACCAAATGGGCTAATGCGTTTATAATAGCTGCTTACAGTTGCTCCATGGTGTGTGTATTGTTTGCTTTTCTTTTTTGTATTTTATTAGCAGTTTATTAGAAATAGAAAAAACCATTTAATAAAAGCAGCTACTATAGATGGGTAAGTGCTTCCTGCAACAAAAAGAAAAGAATTGGCAGCAAATCTGCTTTTGTGGTACTGATGTGTCTGCCCCCTGAGTACAAGACTTGGGCTCCTTCTTTGTCGGAAGTACAGATTATGGAAGTGGGAGTCCTGTAAATACACCATCTCTCTTCGCGGGCTGCTTTGGTCTGTTAACCATTGCCATTATTTTCAAAACAAAGTAATGTTTGAATATGGCTTTGAGATTTTTCAGTGTTAATCCTCTCCTTTATTTGGGATAAATCTACTGAGCTCCATTTTTCCTACGAAGAAAACTGTTTCAAGCTTCATATCAGCTGCATGTTCCATGACCAGAGCACAGTGATTAAAAAACACTTACTTTGTGCTACCAGTTGGGAAGATGGCAGGATATGCATTTAAATTATACTGTCTAAAGGTTGTAAAGCTCTTCTATCTTGTGGTAATGCTAATATTTGCCTATCTATTGATTAATCTGTGGATGCTATAACAGCTCTGTTCTTAAAGGGTCACTCAACTGAATGAGGGTTTACAGTTAAGAGAGTGCAATACAAGGTTATTTTTGTTTTAAATTGAGCCGGATGCTTGCCTTCAATATTGCCCCATTGGGCTGGAAAACTGCTTTAAACAGTATGGAGGAATCCTAAATTGCAAAGATCCAGCATTCCACCCTTCCCTCTTGCAGCCCTTTCTGTAGGAGGCATGTTGCATTGCAGCCAGTTAGGGGAGGCATGCCAGAATGCTGCTGCACTTTGCTAATCTCCAATTGGCGGAATGGCTCCTTGAGAGCAGTTTAGCCACGGTAATTTAGAACGGACCTAAAACTGCTCTAAATTGTGCTAGGGCTTGAATTGGGTCCCCGCTGGCTTTAGGATTGGGAGAAGCAGAAAGATAGTGTCATGGTTACAGGGCGAGCTGTGCCTTAGGCCCCTTTGCAGCCCCTTGCAAGTATGTACCCCAAGTGTCAGGTTGTGCTACCTTCATGCTTCCCTGGGTGGAACCAAGAGATCCTGCCATCCTCAGACTGGATTTCTGGGGAGCAGCCCCGTTTACCAACCATGTTCACACACTTGCAACTATATTTGGCAGCTGCAAGAAATTTCCCTCTGGGAGCTTGTGACCAGCAGCTAATTAAAATGACGCAAAACAACGTCTTCAAAACGAACATTGTTTATTCACCCAAATATACATAACAATCAGAGAACAGGGATATAACAAGGAAAAAAGCCTCTATGCCTTGCTCTTACTTAAAGCTTATAATTTCCCTCCAAGCTTGGGCAAGCCTAGTTGCTCCAGACCCATCCTGCAGGGCCTGTGTCTCAGTCCATTGGCTCTCCGTGAACAGCTCCCAGACAACTGAACCCTCCTCCCTCTCTAGAGAGACTTGTTAACTGTTTAGGATTATATAATTTCCTATATTAGCTTGCTCCAGTGATCCTGCTTGCTGTTAGGCTCTCAATGTGTCTACTCTGCATGGCTGCCTCCTATTCTGTGAGGTAGCTCATTTTGGGAGCTGTATCTTAACTGGCAAAAATGGGATCTGTAATTTACCATTTATGCTCTGCCAATGGTAACTGCTGCAGAGTAGCTAGGACTCAGGCATTTTAGCACCATATTTTCACTGGACTCTTCATCCTCTTTTGCTACAGCTTCTTCTAGTGAAGCTGTACGGATGTTTTCATTTTTGCCAGTATAGACAAGACCTAGGACTACTTATATGCTCTGTCCTATCCAAAATCACACTGAACACTACCTCAAAAGTTAACACTGCTCTATTTTAATTTTTAATGATATTTTCTGTAGGGGAAATTATATGGTACAAATCTCTCTGCCAATGACTCCGTCCACCTTCCTACAACCCATTTTGGCATTTTCCTAGACTCCTGCACTACACAGAGCAGGTTCCTCACTTGCTAGTACCAAACAATGTGTTTCTTGATATTTGGGCGGTGTTACCAAGGTGTAGCAGGGTGGTTACCCCACTCCTGCCCTGAAGGGCTTAAATCAGCCCTGGGAGAGGGCTGTGGCAGGGAAAGCAGCTAATAGGCTGATTGGAGAAGAAGCCGCAGCTGGGCCACACCCCAATCAGGCCTCAGCTGGCCCTATAAAAGAGGCTGGGAGTCTCTCTCTGCCTTCAGAGAGAGGGAAAGGGGCCTGGCTACTGGGAATCTCAGGGTGCCTAGAGTGAGGCAGGGCAGGGGAAGCTCCAGGCTGCACGGCCTTGTCCAAGGCCCCATAGAGGCACTGGGTTGCAGAGAGAGGCAGCAGGTCTAGACGCAACCTTGCCTATGATGAATGGCTGAGACACTGCAGTCTGCCCCAGTGAGTGGGGGCTAGATGGTGACTGGCAGTAGCTAAATATTGAGGCAAGATGGGGATAGTGGGTGGGGGTTCCCCTGAGTGGGGAGACCCACAGAAACTGGGGGTACTGCCTGGGGACAGCACCCAGAGAAAGGGTCATCTGGAGTCCGGGAGGGACACGGGGGCCAAGCGGTAGCGGGACACCAGCCTGCAGAGGGTGCTCCAATGGTTGGACAGCTAATTCCCTGAGACGACCAGCAGGAGGTGGCAAAGGGGTGAATCCGTGCATCACTACACAAGGGATAATATGGCCCCTAGCTTCTCTGATGAAATCTATTGGGAAATGTGACTTAATTTGTATTCTCTCATCTAAGGCTGATTTTTGCTCTGTTCTGCAATAAATACTGTAATTTCTGAAGGATAAGGTCAAACATCAATAAAATTGCAAGATATAAGAGGCATTCTTGTCAATGTTGTATATTAAAATAAAAAAGGTTTTATGACTTCTCTAGTTACTGAGCCCTTGTTTGAGATAGTTGCATTGCGCTCATGGTTCAGAGACCTGCTATGATATTCTTCAGCTTAGCCTCTTATAACTGTTAGTCATCTTAACACTATGGTAATTGCCTTAGAACAATTTAAAAAAACAAATGTATCAAGGGACATGGATCTCTTCAGCAGTAGATCACTAACA
Organism: Trachemys scripta elegans; assembly: GCF_013100865.1. Lineage (NCBI taxonomy): Eukaryota > Metazoa > Chordata > Testudines > Emydidae > Trachemys > Trachemys scripta. The sequence continues at coordinate 206,675,648 of NC_048298.1, read as the reverse complement.
TTAATGCAACCCACATTCAGGTTAAAAGTGATCAAAACTTTGTAATAATAGTGACTGCTCAGCACTGGAATACACCAAACCCCTAGAGCAGCAGTTCTCAAACTGTAGATCAGGACCCCAGGGCTGGCTTAGACTTGCTGGGGCTTGGGGCCGAAGCCCAAGCCCAAGCCCCACCCTGGGCAGCGGGGCTCAGGTTATAGGCCACCTGGCTGGGGCTGAAGTCCTTGGGCTTTGGCTTTCACCCCTTCCCTGCCCAGGGCAGTGATGCTCAGGCTTTGGCTCCCAACCTGGGGCGCTGGGACTCTGGCAGACTCAGGCTTCAGTCCCCTGTCCTGAGATTGTGTAGTAATTTTTGTTGTCAAAAAGGGGTTACAGGGCAATGAAGTTTGAGAACTCCTGCCTTAAGGTGCCAGTAGCATGCCAGGTGTAACATATCTCAGATGCAACCATTGTAGATGCTTCTGCAGCTAGGTCTTGTAGGCACCAGGTCTGTGGGTACCAATAATCACTCAGATACATGTCTAAGCAAAAAGGTTTTTAACTAGGGCTTATGAAAAAGGGGAAAGGTTGCAAATACCAGAGGCTTAAGCAGTTCCTATTCAACATGAGCAACAGCAGTTCTTGTTTAGGTCCCAGGGACAGTCCAACTGAAAGTTAGGGCTCTCCAGGCTTAGTGATGGAGTGCCCTCTACAGCTCAGTTGCTGTTCAAACAAATGGGGGTTTGCAGGCTAGGCTCAGGTAGTTTCTTGCACTGGGCCTCTTCTACACTGACTCAGCTGCTGCTGCTGCTCCCCCAAAAGTCCCACACAGACCTGTGCCCAGTTGTATCATCCATCATGTGGCTCTGCATATGGTTCGTGGGGCTTCTACTCTGCATGCAGTTTCTCTCCACTTCCTGGCTTGCATGCAGCTGTTGCTTTTCCAACAGAGCTGTTCAGGACCTGCTTACATGGTGAAGGGACAGGGAAGTGTAGTGGGGTCTGGAAAACTTAGTCTCTGCTTAGCCAGGAACAAGGTATATTCAGTGGGGATAGGGCTGAATTGTAGTTCCCTGCTTAGCAGGGCCATTAGAACTTGCTTAGTTATACAGGTCTGTCTCATCTTACGCTGGGGTTACGTTCTGCAGTCAGCGCGTAAAGCAAAAATCGCGTATAGTCAAAATTACATTGAGTGTAATGGCGGGCAGAATCGCCCGCACTAGAGGCAGGGCCGGCTCTGGCTTTTTTGCCGCTCCAAGCAAAAAAATAAGGGCAGCTGGAGTGGCGAAGCAACAACAACAAAAACCAGGGTGCAGAGCGGCCAGAGCGAGCCTCTGGGCAGGTGGTGGCTGCACTCTGGCTAGCAGGACTCCCTGCACTGCAGACATACCCCGGGCAGTGGAGTGCGCGCCCCGGCTAGCGGGAGGGAGAGAGAGAAGGGGGGCGGCCAGGGCTTCCTTCAGCCAGGGCACTTGCCACTTGGCCCCTCCCGCCACGCCGCCTGCCAGGAGGGCTCCGCGCCACTCCTGCCTGCAGGTGAATTGAAAGTCGTCGGTCGGTGAGGAGGGAAGGATGTGGGCTGCTGGGATTGCTGCAGATCTGGCACCGGCTGGGGCAGACGGAGCATGCAGCCTGCTCCCAGTAGGGTGCAGCCGCTCCCCTCCTCCGCGCTGCCGCTCCCTACAGGGGCGCACTGAAAGTTGTCGGTGAAACAAAAAACAAACAAACAAAAAAAAAAACAGGCAGGTACAGTATTTAAATAGTTATTTTTCTCTCTTTTTTTGTTTTTGCCGACCGCGTAAAGCTGAATTGGCGCATGTTAAATGTGCGTAAGATGCGACAGACCTGTATCACACACAAAAAACTGATAAAAGGACATTAAGATTCCAAATCAACTGCTCAAAGATTGGGAAATGTCAGAACTACACTTGCCAATGCAAGCTTAATTTGGCCCCCTATGATACACTCTTTAGTTACATGATCATTTCATTTTTTCCACAGGACCCCTACCTCATTCTGTGCACAGGTTGAATGGTTCTTAGATAATGAGCAGCTATTCCATAATTTGTTTTCCCCTCACATTTCATCATGTGGCCCCCATGCATTATTTACTGTATGCGCTTCTAACCTGGCTCTGTAGACAGAATTATTAATTTCCTCATTCTACGGCACTTAGCATTTTAGCAGCTGAATGCTTCACAAACATTATATTAATTTAATTGCACCGATAACCTTAATTCTGGCATTTCCTAACTTCTGAATGCTTGACTTGCAACCCTAATAATGTTATTTTAACACAGAGGTGTGTGTGTGTCTGAGATTTCTTAGATTTTTTAAAAAAGCAAACTGAACCCCCCCCCCCCCCCCCCAGAAATTCCACCATGTGGCATCATATTGACATCTGTGTGTGTCATCAGCAGTGTTGGAACCTTTAGGTCCACCACACAGATATCTGCCACATGAGCTAATGGAGTAACTGTCAGCAATAGTGGGTTGTAATTGTCTATGTGACCCAGCATTAGAGGGGGAAGCGACACACACTTTGCCAGTGAGTTTCACAGATATTTGCTGATAGCCAAGGAATGTTGAAATTTGGGAATCTTGGGTTCCTTTCCAGCCTCTGGAGGGGAGCATACTCTAGTGAGCACAGACATTTTTGCTCCATCCTTGACCCACTACGGTCTCTTCATCACTTCTGGCTCCTTCTCCTTGTCCCAGTCTCCCCATCCCAGTCCTAGTCTCCCTCGCTGAGTTTGCTTTCCCAATGTCCTCCCTGACTTCCAGTCTCTCCTCCTCCCCACACCCCATCTCAGTCTCCTTTCCCAGCTGTCCCAGTTCCTCCCTTCTGGTTCATCATCCAATCTGTCTCCTTTTCTTCCCACACTAGTTCCCAGTCCTAGTTTCTCTCCTCAGACTCCTCATTCAGTCTCCCCTTCCATCTCCTCCTCAGCTTCTCACTTGTCTCCCCACTCTCTGGCTCATTGTTCCAGTATCTTTTCCTAGTTGGTCCCAGTTCCTTCCCTGCACCCCAACTCCTTGTCAGACGTTTCTCCTCTCTGCCACCCCAATTCCTGCACTCACTGGCTCCTAGGCCCAGTCTCTTTGTACAGCCAGTCCTACTCTTCCACTCCCCTCCAGCTCCTTAGCCGATCTGAGTTGTCCCAGTGTCCCCCTTTTCCCTCAACAGCCCCCATTCTCCTTGTCCAGCTTCCTCTTCCTTGGTTCCTAGTCCCAGTCGCCTCACCCAGCCAGCCCCAGTCCCACTTTCCTCTCCTCATCCAGTCCCCATATCACAAGACTCCTTGTCACAATCTATTCTTTTCCCTTCACTCTGGTCTGGCTTATGCACTCTCTGCATTCAAATCAGGTGGCTTCCTCTTCCACACTGCCTGATTATCAGCATGGGGGTTACGGAGAGCACAGGAGAGGGAGGCTTCCTGCTTAATACCAGTGACTGGCTCCACCTCAGTCCAGAGCAGCTGGGAATAGCCATTACAGGGAAAGTCTGGCTTCACCCCTGTAGCCATGGGCTGGAGGGAGCATGCTCAATTGGTCTTATGGGGATGGAATATGCACAGTTTAATCATCAATAGGAGGCATGAGGGAATGCAGCATGCAGTTTGGTCAGCAGGAACAGCTGTGAGAGGCTCAACATGCTCAGCGAAGACAGACAGTTCAGAGATTTTGGCTGTTAAAATTGAAAGTCTCTGAGCATGCACAAACTCTGATTTTTTTTTTCCAGAGGCTTACAATTTGGCCAGATTTGGGGGGATTTTCCTGGGGATAGCAAAAGGCACATCTCTGACACAAAGGCCACAATGTCAAGTTTGTGTTGCAGAGCCTGGGGGGAGGGTGTGGTTGTTCAAAGAAAAGGTCACCGGAATTAAACATGTACTAAACAACATTTGTTTCCACTAGCCTCATTGTCAGAAAAAGCTGAACTGTTTTGGCTGAAATTTTCCAAAACTGTTCAGCCTGAGGCAGACACCCAGCATGGAAAATTTCAGCCCACATAGTTAATTTGGCACAGATTTAAGAAACTGAAAACAGGGTCTTATAATGGGAAGTGTCAGACAACCTTAATATGGGGTGGAGCTACTACTCTGTCTATAATGATAGTCTAAGTCTCAGTCCAATTTCCAGTAGGTAGGTATCCAAATCACAAAAACACACTATTCACAAGGAAGTGAAGTATTCTAGCTGTAGGGAAAGTGGAAATTTTTTGAACCATCTGATTGTAGAACTTCCTAGGTTGGTTGTTAACTATTAATGTCGTGTAGGTGAACTTGAACCCTGGCTCTCAATCCACTCAAACAGAGGTGCTGTTCCAAGCAATAACAAATCTGTCAGAAAAATCTAATCCACCCTATAATAAGCTACCAAACAGTACAATGGTTTGCATGAGGGCAGGAATGTCTTGCTTATAGTCAGAGCGGTATATATTATCAGTTTATGTCCTGAAGCATAGCATTTAATTACTTTTATTATCACGAGGCAGGTGCAGCTTGCAGATAAATGCGAGGAAGTTGCATTTGTGCTGTACTTACTCTTTGGAAGGAGGATCAAGTTCCAGTATTTGTGATTTTACACCTTTCGTGTGGAATAAATCCACTTAAATGTCTCCAATCTAAAAAGCAAACAACCAAATAAAGGTTTTCTTCCCCAGGTCTGGAGTGCTTTGGGCACTGTCTTGCTTACTGCTCACCAGAATATCTTGCAAGATAAGATTTTGTGTATTGCTTAGGGGTTATGTTCACTAGTCAAATGAATGGCAGGATGTTGCTTGCAGGAGAATGGCTTTTGGATGTACTGTAGTTATGTTAAAATAATGTAATCTTTAAAAAAATTAAATATGTTAAACAGCAGAACACGTATAGAACTTAAGTCATGAAAATGTTATTTCTGTAGAAGGGGGAAATTATTTTAAAAAATTTGTTTAGAAATTTGGGATTATTTTGTGCCTCAGTTGTGGCATTCTTCCCCTTAGTGTTTTTAGGAAACTCTTTTTTAGAGACCCATGAGGATTACATGAAAGATAACATTGGAATAGCTGTCATCTAACCAAATTAGAGATGGACCTCAGCCCCTGAATTCAGATCCAGATTCAAACTCTCCCAAGATCAGGTACTTGAATATTATAGCAATGAGAGTGGTATACATAGCTGGAGGGGAGGTAGAAACATATGGAGGAGAGGTAGAAACATACGGGTGAATAGAAATTTCGGAAGGTTTTGATTTGGGGTTCATCTTGAGTTCCATTACAGACATAGGTCTGAGCTGTGACATTTGTGCCCTCATCTGAACTTTGCCACTGTTTGAATGGATTAGGAGCCAGGATTCTGGACTAGACAAGGAGACAGGTTTGTAGAACTGTTTTAAAATGATAGGCACAAAGCTTCAGTTTGTGAAATGTTACAGAAAACCAAACAAAATCTGTATTACAATACACTGCTTATTACACTCTTCAGTATGGAGAAATATTCAGGGCCTTCAGAATCTGGCAGGAAGCATTACATCCATGCCAAAGTATCAGCAGAAGGTGCAAGAGTATATTTGAAGGTCATGATATCACAGACAGGTTAAAGATAATATTTAACTTGTGTTCAAATGCAGGCAGTTTTTCTGTGGTGATTTTGCAAATCAGCAATGTAGAATGAACACGTGAAACAAACAAGGGAAAAAGCCAACAACACTTGGAAGAAATAATTTAAGAGCAATTAAAGATTTACTGGTCACAATAATGCTGTAAAACATTTTAAAAATGGAGACAGGAAATTATGATCCAGTGAGTTTAATTTTAGTCCCATGTAAAATCTAAAATGAATAACTAACATATCTAAGGCCAGGTCTACACTACCCCCCTAATTCGAACTAAGGTACGCAACTTCAGCTACGTGAATAACGTAGCTGAAGTTCGAAGTACCTTAGTTCGAATTAGTTCGAACTTACCTTGGTCCACACGCGGCAGGCAGGCTCCCCCGTCGACTCCGCGGTACTCCTCTCGGCGAGCTGGAGTACCGCAGTCGACGGCGAGCACTTCCGGGTTCGACTTATCGCGTCCAGACTAGACGCGATAAGTCGAACCCAGAAGTTCGATTTCCAGCTGTCGAACTAGCGGGTAAGTGTAGCCAAGGCCTATGTGTAAACAGTTGTGGGAGGGAACCCAATGAGCAACAAGGAACACAGGTTAATAAAATGATCAGGTCACACTTGCTATCTAAAAGGTTATAATTACATGTGTATTAGACAAAGACAATCCGGTGGATGTAATGTACATTGATTTCAGTAAGTACTTGATACAATACTGGATTAAAAAATCTTTGAAGTTTGAAGGATGAGATATGCCTAGAAATACCATAAAGGGGAGAAAAGTTGTCTGATTACAAGGAGCAACCTCAAACGTTGGGGAGAGGCTGCTGCGACTGCAGTGGAGGCTCTTACTACCTGGCCGCGTTTGCCTATGACCCCAGCTCTGGGAAAGGAGAGAATAAGGAAATGTATCTGTGCTAACCTGAAAATGTCCTTTCTTTGAGTAATAGGATTCACAGATCCATTACAGTAGGGTACTACTGCCTGCTTGCAATGGGGGCAGAACCAGACCTATTTGTGACAGCAGGGGAACGCCCTGCTTCCAGAGTGGAGCTGGCTGTGGAAAGAATTTCAGTTCTATCAAATATTTTTGCATTTTCAAAATGTTTTTTTATCCCAAGTCAAGACACCCCCCCCCCACAAAACAAACAAACAAACAAACAAACAAAAAAACGTGAACATTTTCACAGAACTGAAATTCTGCAATATTTTTTCTTGGAAAAAGCAGAATATTTCCATAGTGGGAACTCTTTGATGTTCCTGAAACAAACTGTTTTCCCTGAGAAGCTTGGCTTCACACCTAACCAGCAGCCACAGAACCAGGGAGCTTGGAAACCCAGGCTCCTCAGCTGCCTGATGGTAGGCTGCTGAAAAGCAGGGGAGCCATGGAGCTGGGAATGATTTTCTAAGAGAAAATCAACATTTTCAAGCAAAACTGAAATTTTTCTATGGAAAATCTTTATTTTGTGGGAAGTGAAATTTCCATCAGAAAATCATTCTAATGGAAAATTCCCCACAAGCTCTACTCCTGAAGTTTCCTCAAGCCGAGATAGAACTGTGGAAGTTAGGATAATTCAAATCTATTTCCTAAATTATAGACTGTGTTAAATATATCTTAAGGAAAAAACATCATAATTTCTCCTACTGTATAGCATGGCAAATTCCACTTAATGACAACAAACCCAAATCCAAAATGGATGTCAATTTCTATCTCTATTCTGGATCCATCTGTCTCCAGGGTGGGCCAGATCTGTGGACCTTATTATTCAAAGATAGGAATTTGTCAGGTAAGCATGTAGAAAGTTTACTATTCTTCTTCATGTTACGGTCCATAAGTCTGCTAGAATGGGATTTTCATAGTGGTGTGCCTCCAGGGTGTGAAGCAGGATCATCCTTTAAATATGGCCATCCATCCACAAATATGGGAATAATTTCAGGTCGACTGATACTGCATTTTTCAGTGAAAAAACTATTTGCTGAAAAAATTTCACCCAACTTCAGTTGTATTACAATCAAGTTTCAGAATTGTGCTTAATAGTTATTATTGCAGTATAGATAGGGCATTAGACAAGTACAAAGATTTTCTTTCACTATGCACACCTCTCCTCACTCCTCTAAAAAATGCTGTTAGGAAAGGGGCAAGGTCAAACCCTGTGGTGAGGAAAAAGAAAGGAAATGATGATCTCCAGCCAAAGAACAATTGCAAGAAAAATCCAGAATAAGGGAAAGGAAAAGGCTGGGAGAGGTTTTATCTAATAGATGTCCTATGTAATTTAAGAAAGGAATCATTTCCTCTCTTGACCTAAATCATCAATAAGCTAACTCAGAGTGCCTGAGTAGTTAATGGAGGAAAACAGTTTGTACTCTAAAAACCATTGTAATATATCTGAGTTAGTTACTTATATACCTTTTCCCAGTGCACATTCTTCCTATGATTACAAATAAAGAACTCCTTTCACTGGAAAATTCCTGATATTTTACAATCTATTATACAGGATGGAGAACTCTAAATGTAATGAGTTTCAGCCTTTGCTAAGGAGTGTATTGGGATACAAGTGGAGTTTCCCCAAGTAACAGACAGAAACGGCTGAGAGAGTAGTGACTATCAGCAGGGGGCTAGATTCTAATACAAGTGCAACTCCTTGGTAACACCACCTGTGGACTTCCAAATGTAAATACTGTATTTTTACTTCATGTGAAGTACCCGTCTTTGCATGCTGTTAGGCTTTTGAGCAACATAGGAATAACCCATCCAAACTTATCCCAATGAACTCTAGGTATGGACAAAATGAGTAAAAGTAAGAAAAAAACCCAAATCTTTTTGAAGTTTGAGAAAGTTTAAAGACCCTTGTCTTTCCACATATAGGAAGTGATCCCAACATGTCCTCCTACTGTCAGCTGCCTTAATTTATCCTTAAAGGTGCTGTATTTCCTCCCTTGCCTTTATACATTATTATTGAGAAAAATCAGCATTACGAATGGCTGTAATTTGTAATGTGCGTTTGAAGTGTAAAGAACTATACTCGTACCAGTTTCTCTATATAGTGGCTGTTTTTCTGTCATTTTGTAAAACATGATTTGGAAATGTAATTCTCTGTGGGAATTTCTCCAAAATAACTGCTATTGGTTTCTGTTAGATTTTCAATTGAATTATACCCATTCTCAATACTTGTGCTTGTGAACTTTGATATAGGGGTTACAATAATTTCAGAATAGATTTTTTCAGTAAAATAAAAATTCTACAATGAAAGTCACATCTAGAATAAAGTAATGACCATGTTATTCTTGTTTCATGGCTTAACATGCAATCTCTCCCCCACCTTTGACATCCACTTGAAATTCATTACACTGAATCCCAGCTGTTAGCGTATAAGGCTACCAAATGCTCTATGATGATGAAAAATAAGCTCTCTCAGCCCCGGTCTACACTACGAGTTTAGGCCGAATTTAGCAGCGTTAGATTGATTTAACCCTGCACCCTTCCACACGACAAAGCCATTTTTGTCAACTTAAAGGGCTCTTAAAATCGATTTCTGTACTCCTCCCCAAGGGGATTAGCTCTGAAATTGACATTGCCGGGTTGAATTTGGGGTAGTGTGGATGCAATTTGACGGTATTGGCCTCCGGGAGCTATTGCAGAGTGCTCCATTGTGACCGCTCTGGACAGCACTCTCAACTCAGATGCACTGGCCAGGTAGACAGGAAAAGCCCCGGGAACTTTTGAATTTCATTTCCTGTTTGGCCACCGTGGTGAGCTGATCAGCACAGGTGACCATGGAGTCCCAGAATCACAAAAGAGCTCCAGCATGGACTGAACGAGAGGTACTGGATCTGATTGCTGCATGGGGAGAAAAATCCGTGTAGCAGGCAAGCACATAGCAGGCAAGCAGAAAATCCCTTCTCCCCGGCAGCCAGGAACTATTCATCACCCTGGAGCCAATACCCTCCCAACCCTCCCAAAGTGGGCTCCCGGACCATGAAGCCGGAGAAGGCACCTCTGATGAGCATACCTTTGTAAATATAATACAGGGTTTAAAAGCAAGCGTGTTTAATGTTTAATTTGCCCTGAAGACTTGGGATGCATTCGCAGCCAGTATAACTACTGGAAAAGTCTGTTAACGTGTCTGGGGATGGAGCGGAATTCCTCCAGGGACATCTCCATGAAGCTCTCCTGGAGGTACTCTAAAAGCCTTTGCCATGTGGTGGGTGGAGACGCGTTCATGCTGAGCTGTTCGCCTTTGGCTGAGAGGGATCTTCCCTGATACTGGCCACACGGTGGGAGCGGGGGGGGGGGTGAAACACATGTGCTGTGTAATGTGAATCGCTTGATTCAGTGTGAAAAAAGTACCTTTTTAAAGTGAATGTTTAAAATTAAATATACACAAGTTAAGAGGGAAGGTACTGTACATCTGGGGTCAGGCTTGGGTTACGAGGGATTATAGGTGTCGGTTGCAAGGGTGAAGAGATACATACATATCACATAACCGGCATAGACCCAGATTGGGGTGTAAGAGTTTTTCAAGTGTCAGTGGATAAGTGGGCTCGGGTACGCCACCCATGGAATGTTTAAGGAGCCCAAGTCAGTATCGGTGTAGCGAATGAGTACATGGGTGGGGTGCGTCCCTTGGTTCGTCAGGGAAGGAAGTGGGTTATTTCCTTGGTCAGTGGTCTCAGTTACTCAGTGTGGTATTGGCAGAGTCTTGTGATGTGTTCCGTATAAATGTCTCTGGACCACCTGATGGTGTCGGACACCATGAGATGTCTCATGAACCAGGCGTAGCGTCGACCAACTCCGCACGCTCTCAGAACCGGCTCGTTGTGGGTACTACTCTCCCTTTTTTCCCCTCACGCAGCTAAAAATGTTTCTACACTCCCCCTATCATCTCTGTCCCAGAGGCTAATGAGCCTAATGTGGGAGCAAACCGACATGCTCAGGGGTCTGGTGGAGTTGCAGGAAAGGCAGCAGGAGCACAGACCGCTGTTTCAGCCCCTGTATGGGAACCGCCCGCCCTCCTCCCCAAGTTCCATATCCTCCTCACCCAAACACCCAAGAACGTGTGTGGGGGGAGAGGGAGAGGGAGGCTATGGGCACCCAGCCACTCCACCCCAGAGGATTGCCCAAGCAACAGAAGGCTGGCATTCAATAAGTTTTGAACTGTAGTGTGGCACTGTCCTTCCCTCCTCCCCTCATCCACCACTCCACCCAGTGCTTCCCTCCTCAACCACTGCTCCCGGGCTACCTTGCGAGTTTTCCCCCTATTTGTGTGATGAATTAATAAAGAGTGCATGATTTTGAAACAATAATGACTTTATTGCCTCTGAAAGGGGTGATCAAAGGGGGGAGGTCGGTTGGCTTACAGGGAAGTAGAGTCAACCAAGGTGGCGGGTTTTCATCAAGGAGAAACAAACAGAACTGTCACACCGAGACAGATATTTATAAAGAACAACGAGAGGACCTGCGAGGTGGATTCATGGCACCAGGAGAGCAGGAGAGCAGAGTTGCAGTGGAAGCGGTGGTTGGATGATGACGGTTAGCAGTCCTACTGCACCATCTGCTGAAAGAAGTATGGCATCTGCACGGAAAAAAGGCGCGAAACAATTGTCTGCCATTGTTTTCACGGAGGGAGGGGTGACTGATGACATGTACCCGAAAACACACGTGACAATGTTTTTGCCCCATCAGGCATTGGGAGTTCAACCCAGAATTCCAATGGGCAGCGGAGACTGTGGGAACTGTGGGATAGCTACCCACAGTGCAACACTCTGAAAGTCGACGCTAGCCATGGTACTGTGAATGCACACCGCCAACTTAATGCGCTTAGTGGGGACACACAATCGACTGTATAAAATTGCTTCCTAAAAATCGACTTCTATAAATTCGACCTAATTTTGTAGTGTAGACATACCCTTAGAGTGATTATAGCAACAGCGATGTAATATTCTGAATGGTTCATTAAGAATGGAATTAACCAATCCCAGTCAGAAAAAATATTAACTGTAAAAACTTTTGCTTCCTAGATACTAAAGAGCAGAAACTGAAATATGTACAGTATCCAAGTTTTGGAAATACAGGACATGGAATAGAAATAGGACTTGTCTACACTTAAAATGCTACAGCGGCACACTTCAGTGTAGAAACTACTTTTGCCACTGGCACAGGTTCTTTCATCGGTGTAGGTAATCCACCTCCCGAAGAGGAGGTAGCTAGGTTCTTTCATTGACCTAGTGCTGTTTACATGGGGATTTAGATTGGCTTAACAGTGCTATTTAGGGGTGTGGATATTTCAAACCCGACTGACATAGTTAAATTGACCAATTTCTAGTGTACAGCAGGCCACAAAAGACTATAAAAATGAGCATGTGTGGCCAAGTCTGACTTGTTCTGTGGGAGTACTCACATGAGTAAATACTAGTCACATGTGTGAGGGTCTGGCAGCTAAGGCTTTTATCTATTAAAATATAAAAACATCATAAATATCTAAAGCACAAAAGCTAGAAAAAAAGTAGTCAGATTTTCAAAAGTGGCCATTGAAGTCAATGGGAAGAGTGGATCCTCCAAACTTTTTTAAAAATCAGGCCTTTGGTGATTCAAATTGGGCACCCAAAACTTGAGGCATATTTGATCAGTAGCCACTTCTGAACATTTTGGCCCTAGATGTCTATGAAAAACAGGCAAAGAACAATCTTTACAAAGTAAGTGATCTTAGATATCTACAAAGGGTTCTGTACTCTCATCAGTGTGTTATGGATGCACTGAACCCCCACTGTGAGGTAAATCCAGATGTATCCTCCATAGCTGTGGGGGCCTTTTTTACAGTAAGATGGACATGGTTCTGCTGCATGGAGAGTGGGGGGAGGCAGTTACACAGTGAGTTGTAGAGAACAGCCCCAAGAGAGCCGTTCATTGGTACGCAAGCAGGTGAGAATGAGTTATGGGAAGTCCAGAGTTGGATGAGGGCCAGAAGAATCACTCATACCAGAGTTGGATTTTATGGGCCCTTGAATGCCTTGGAAATGGAAATGTAGAGAAGAATGTGATGGGGTATACACACCCCATACTAATGAGGAAGGTGCCAGAGAGGCCAGAGGTACCAGGGAGGCTAGCCCTGCCCCTCTGGCCTTGTTAGTCATATATTATAGACAGGAGGCCTTTAAAAGGGAGGCGATGGCAGTCAGCTAGAGTGGGAAGAGAAGTAGCAGGATTGCTAATCAAGCAACTGCTTGTGTGACACCTGGGGCCACAAGGACCTCCCAGCCAGAAGATCTTCACCCTGAACCTATGTGGAGTGCAGTAAACTCCCCGGGAGAGACTTAAGAAGGCCTGCAAGGGGTAAGGGCCTATGTAAGAAGGAAGGAACTAGGGGCTGTGCAGGAGCCTCCCAGTGCAAGTAACTGGGTGTGGTCAGGTTCCCCCACCATCTGGGAGACAAACCTCAGGGGACTCGTATACAAAGAATCTCAGCTTTTATTTTTTAAAAGTACATTTCAGGCCCTCTTTCTTCCCAAGATAGCCATGGGCTCCCTGCATCAAGATCACTTTCCTCATCTGGGCTGTGTAAGGAGAAGGCAGGAGAGCAGCAGTTCCTGATGCTCACTTCACAGCACAGTTCAGGTGGGGAAAGTGATCTGGATGCATGGAGTGCTTGGTGTTGCTTCTTGCTCCCCACCTCACAGACCCCTAGGGGGCCACAGAAGAACATGGGGGGAGCAGTATCTGTGAGTCACTGCTCGTGACCCCCCACCCCATGTTCCTCTGCCGGGAGGAAGCAGAGAGAAATCTGGGTGCTCCCCAACCAGGGCCGGCACAACCCATTAGGCGACCTAGGCGGTCACCTAGGGCACTGCGATTTGGGGGGCGGCGACCGCAGCGGTATTTCCGCGGCAGGACCTTCCGCTGCCTCTGTGGGGGGCAGCATTTTGGGGCGGGACCTTCCGCCGCCTAGGGCGGTGGAAAAGCTGGCAGCGCTCCTGTCCCCAACATGTCTCTTCTGTGAGTTTGTGGAGCTCCTCTGCCTGCTGGCAGTGCAAATCTCTGTGCTGCCGCATGGTCCCCGCCTGAATCATGGTGCCCTGGGTGGTCGCCCCATGCCCCCCCCCCCCCAAAGTCATTTCACAGTGCTGCCTGGTCTACTGTAAATGACACTGGTACTAACAATCCCCTCTCCCCACAGCTGCCTCTTGCCTTCCTTTCCCCCCTATGACTGGAGAGGCATTAACAGGCCACTTCACCATGAAATTGTCCCTTGAAATATGTATTAAATACTTATGCTAAGCAATCTGTTCCACCTTGTATTTAGCGGTGACACTCTAAAATATGTTTCCCAGACCTGAAGAAGAGCTCTGTGTAAGCTTCAGAGCTTGTCAGTCTCAGCAATAGAAATTGGTCTAATAAAAGATATTACTTCACCCACCTCATGGGACCAACATGGCTACAACAACATTAGTATCATTGAAAATTGACTTCCAGACAGCTGTCTGTGACTGAGCCAAATCCTCTGCTGCGTAGCTAGTATGACCTATGTATAAAAGGAGATTCAGCTCAAAAGTGCAAGAGGACTGAGCAGGGGAGTAATCCCTGCTCTGAAACTGACACTTTCTGTGGCCTTTTGTCAAATCATATAGGACAAAATTTTCAAACCTGGATATCTAAACGTAGGTACCTAAATCTAAAGCTACTGATGAGTCAAAGCTTCCAATACCTCAGTCTGAACTATGAGTGCTCAGCACCTCTAAAAATAAGGTCACTTAGATGCTTAAATATATTCAGGTGCTTAACTTCATTCACTCAAATTTGAAAATGTCGGCCTTAACCTCTCTGTGCCCCATTTTCCCCCTTTGTAAAATGGGATAATATCTACCTACATTACAAATGTTAACAATTATCACAACTCCTCTGTAAAGTGCCTAGTAGGTTCTAAAACTCACCATTTTGAAATCAATGGGACTACATGGATAAGATGAACAAGATTTGGCCCTATCTGTCAAGATCCTCCATAAGAAGGTAGACAAATAATGAGAAAAAGATTAGGCCAAGAAAATTAGGCCAAAGATATACTAGAGGAGATGCCTTTTTGGTATTAAAAATGCCCAATGCGGTATTGCTGGTGAGATCATAAGTAAAATTGGAACTCTTATTATAGAGCTGCCCAGTGAGATGAGACTGACCATTAGCATTTTAACTGATGTCAACTATCTCTCCTCAGAGGAGAACTGGACAACACATTGGTTGAAAAGCTGATAGAGTGTGCACACTTGCATTCTATTGTAATAATGGGGCCTACACATTTACACTCATTATGAGCTCAATTGTGAGAAATAAGTGAAAGTTCAAAAATGTCACAATAATCTATAACAATAAATGTTGATAGGAAAAGGTGCAAAAGGGCTGCAGAAAGACTGCATTAGTCCAGACAAAAAGGCCAACTGATATAAGTAAGGGACTGTGTTAAGATTATGAATGGTAAACAAGAGAAGAGTGGCACCAGTGTAGGCCTGAGACCTAATCACACCCCCCACCCCATATTAAACCAGCCTTGGGTGAAATTCAGGGAGTTCACCACTAAAATTGAAAAAAAGAATGCTCTGCTGCTGCTGACAGAGCATGCCCACTGCAGGAATGTCCCTAATGTAAGCGGGGGAATGGTCCCGCTATTGTGGGGAACTTTCCTGGCTTCTGCACTACCCCGGTGAAGAGGGCTAGCGAAAGGATCCGAGTCCTCGCTCCCACTTCCTTTACCCAGAGGCCTCCCTGCCCTTGAGGACTTCCCTTCCACTCTCCTGTCTGGCAGAGTCCTCATAAACCCCGACAAGGCTGGGCCCAGGATTCCTGGGGGGCTCGACCCCCAACCCTGCGGTGGTCACCCAGGACAGGGGCTAGGGTGTCCCCACTCCGGGGTACTCTCTCTGCACTGGGCACCTCCCTGACCCACTGATCATTTCATACAATTTAAAGCAAATACAAGTTGTTTAATTAACAATTAATTTTAAAAAAAGAATAAGGAAAAATGGGAAAGGTTAGAGGAAAACACATCACCCTGCTCTGTGGCAGGGAACATTACAACCAGTGTCTCTGGAACGTCAGGGCAGTTCAATCTGTTCCTTGTAGGTCCCAGGCCTGCTTCTCAGGCCCTGTCTGTGCTGCAGAGACGCTGTGGATTGGACACTTGCTCTGGCGGTGGCCACACGCTCTCAGGCTCTAGGTGGCAGGACCCTTTTTCCCAGCGTCGCCCCTGCCCAGTCGGGGTTATGATCCCCCTGCAAGTCTGGCCTGCAAGGCCTCTTGGCTGAGGCGTCTCCCTGTGCTGGGCCCACTGCCCAGGGTCCCCCTCACTCTCCCCAGCTGCTCACCGCACTCGGACTGCACACGGCTCCGGACTGCCCCAGCCCCAGCTCCGGACTGCTCCAGCCTCAGCTCCAGCTCCGGACTGCTCCAGCCCCAGCTCCAGCTCCACTCTGCCTCAGCACGGCTGCTGCTGCTCTGCCTTCAGCTCCCTGGGCTGCTTCTCTGGCCTCTCTGGCTCTGGTTGCTGCAGCTCTGCTCCCAGGACAGCTCTGCTCTGCAGGCTGCTTCTGTGACTCTGCTCCCAGCTCTGACCTGCTTCCTGGCTGCTTGTCTGGCCCCTCTGGCTCTGGTTGCTACAGCTCTGGTCCCAGGGCAGGTCTGCTCTCTCCGGGCTGTGCTCTGGCTTTTGGGGCTGCAACTCTGCTTCCAGCAGCTTAGCTCGGGCCCCTGCCCTCTCCTTAGCTCGGCCCCACTCTGTCTGACTCAGGCCATTCCAGTTTCCACGGAGGACGGGACCCACCCTGGCCTCCTGACTCTCTGATTAGCCTGCCCGCCCTGTCAATCAGGCTGATCTGGAGCATTGGCCTCTCCCCATTGCCCCTGGGGACTGTCAGTCTCAGGCTCCTGATTTGCCATCGACCCTTCCCCTTTCAGTGCTGGGAGCTAGCCAACCAAAACACCCCACTGAATGTTAGTAAGGGGGCAACAGTCCCCTTACACTAACAAGAGTTATTACCACCAAGCACATGTTCTGACTTTCAGCTTTCTCCAGGAGTGCTCCACCCCTGCTCCCGAGGCCTTGTCCCCACTCTGTGCCTTCCCCCAAGGCCCCACCCTCGCTCCGCCTCTTCCTGCCCCTGCTCTGCCCCCTCTCCCGAGGCTCCATCTCCTCCCTGCCTCTTCTTGTCCCTGCTCCTCCTCCCCTAGTGCCTCTCGCAGGCTGCCAAACAGCTGATCAGTGGCGGCGGGAAGCCCTGGGAAGGGCCTGATCGGCAGGTGGCTGGTGGGTGCTGAGCACCACTATTGTTGTTGCAAAGGATTGTAAAGTAAAGACACTCAGGCGCTGGGAAATTTTATCGAGGATACAGAGCCACTCAACAAATGGTAAGATAGGCTCTGACCATCAGCACAAACACAGAAGGTCACAAATAAGTGACAATTTGGGCATGAAAGATAAATTGTAAAAAACTTGGGCAGGAAGGAGGACACATAGGTGCCAGTGTGATTGGTTACATTTTTTTTGTTCCTTAAGAGTGTGAGATAATGTGATAGGTTTAGTAAATTTGAAGGAGGTAATTAGTTTTACCTATTGAATGTAAATGAAAAATAATGCTCTTTGGGAATCAACTCTGGACTGCAGTACAACAACAAGCTACAAGACATCATACCCTACACGACCATGATATGTAAGAGCACCGGGAACTCTCAGACAAATCCTGACTGGCCATCAGATGAAATTTGTCTGTATATTGGGAGTGGTGAGCATAAGAGATTTGCTTGGCATGTGTATTCTGTGTGTCTTGCTAATAAATAGATGTTTGGAGCACAGCTGTTTAAGGCTCTTTCATTGGGAAAAGGTCCTGCAGGCGCCTTGAGCCCTGTGAGTAATGGTGGGTACTTAAATTGACCAGGTTGCTCCCTGAGCCCTGGGAGTAAGTAGGTGCCTTATGCCCCAAGCCCTTGGAAGAGAAAGGGTGGGGTAGGGGGTGTCTAAATTGACTGGGTCACGCTTTGAGCCACTGGTAGGGAATAGGTAGGGTGCCCCCAATTATGTGGGTAACACCAGAAATCAAAGGACCAAAATCGGTATGACGGAAATTAGACTTAATTGGTGGACAAAAGAATGTGGGGATGAGCTATTCCACCCATCACTTTTGTGGTCCTTAAAAGAAAGATTTTGGGAGGAAAAGGAAGGTGTCTGACAACTGCTGACTGGGAGATGGGTGGACCAAAAGAACACAAGAACGGTCAGACTGTTTTCCACCTATGTATTGGTCTGAGTTCGGTTGAGGCCTAGGGGTTTGGCATGAGCTGGCACCTGGTCTGCTAGCATCACACAAATATACTCTATTTTGAACACACTGTGTCTACATATCACTTTACTTGCTGCAGAGAATGGGATATCTTATGTCTATGAATAGTTTAAATGACCATTCAGTCCAGCCACTATATTCTGGAGGTGCCCTAGCTAAAAGCAAATTATGGAGCAGGGTGGGAGGAAGAAATCAGACCATGTGGCTGAGGATGAGGAACAGATGAAAAGGGTAATAGACCAGAGGTCATAAACAAGGCTATTCAAACATTCCAAAGTACTTGGAAACTGTGTAATTATTTATAGTATTTATTGGGCACCTATCGGCATGGGTGGCCCTGCCTAAGCATAGAGGAAGACATGGTCCCTTAGTTAAGGATCTTTTAATCTTGGAAATTAGTTCTACTCTCATGAATTCCTGGACAAATATTTATGCCAATACATTTGTCAGAGCTAGAGGCACAAATTTCTAGTTTAGAGGCAAACTGTAAAACCTAGTAGAGTCAAGAAAGGTACAGCAAGAATTTATAGAATAAATAATGATGAATATTTGATTAAAAAAAAAAAACAGGTTGACATTTGCATTGTTGTAATCCTTCCTGAAGGAGGCAGCATGGTTTGGAGGACAGAGCATGTAACTGCATCAAACTGCCTTAGTTCTAATCACATGTATGACACTGAATCATTGTTGGCCCACGGCAACTCACAAATTCTCTGAGTGAATTCTGCTGTGGGGTGGATAGTTCATTATCTCAGACCATAGATAGCCATTTACACATGTGCAAAGGGGATGTAAAAACTACCAAATTAGAACAGTACCATTTTATAACTACTATGACTACATATGATGAAAGACAGGAGAGAATGAGGCTCTCTGTTTCCAGTGGATAAAATGGGGTAATACTATGTCCTTATTATGAGCATTAATGAATAATGCTTTGAAGATATAAACTATGTATTGGTGTAAATAATAAAGTATTAAGAAACACTGGAAGAAAATTATATCAACCCCTTTGACATCTCAGCACACAAAGTTAACTTTTCTTTCTGTTCTAAATATATAAATAACATGTTATAAAATACTAAATGCAGGTGTGATTTTTCTCCAAGGGTAAGACAACAGAGGGTCATATTATAAAATAAAGGAAAAAAGCTTATGGCACTGTCTGTTCTAATTTCTTGGTTTTCCTTGAGGGGTCAGAGTTCTATCTTTCTGCATGAATTCTTCAGAAAAATCTGTGATATTTATGTTAGTGAGACACACACAGTCAGCCTAAAGAACACATTTAATCACTTGGAGTTGGAAAAATAATACTTTTTATGACTTCCAGAGTGAGGTTCAAAACTGCTAGTTTAGTATTGCTGAATCTTCAGAAAATGGTTGCAGAATTCTGACTTAAACCACAACCACTGCAGAATTCTGGCCCCCCGATTCAGGAAGGCCTCCCAGCTCAGAAAAACACATGCATTTGTGTTTAAGGCTGATTGACGTCAATAGGATTTAAGTATATACTTAAGTGCTTTCCTGAATTGGATAAAGATTTGCCTTTGAAGTTCTTAAAATGAAACAAAAAGCAAACATGTTCTTGGACTATACATGGACTTGTATTTTCCCTGTGAGGTAGACAGAGAAGGTAACATTTTAGAAATTTGAATACCCACTAACATACAATGAATCTGATTTGAGTAGTGGCAAAATTGTAATTACCTCATCTGGAGCAGTATCAAGTCCCCATTCTCTGCAAGACTATTTATCTGGTATACCCAGGTGTGCAATATGGCTTTGATTCTGCAAACATGCATACAGTTAATCACGTGTGTTTACAGGATTGGAGTCCAAGTTCAGTGCACAAGACATACCTGGTCTGAGTAGAAGCCTGTCCTTATCTTACATCTGTTATTATGACATCTCCCCATCACTAACTATATGGATTGCCGTTTAGGATGCTTAGTGACACCCACCAATTTTCCTTGCCTTTTTGTTCTCTTGTCAGACCCACAATCTAAGTCTCTCTCAATATTGCTCTCAGACATGAAAATTCAAATAATGCCTCCAAGAGAAGAGACATAAATATCTTTCTTGGAAATTAAAATTATTTTATTATTGTATATTAAGGAAATAACCAACCAGTGGCAAAGGCTAAAAAAGAATGAGCAATTCTGAAGTCTAGAGAGAAATAACACAAAATGCAAAGTGGTGAAATGGTTAAAGAAGAAAATTACCTTTGAAACAAAAATTTCTTAGAAAATTATTGTAGACACACTAAGGGGTAAAATTTTGACTCTGCTGAAGTCAATGGAAGCGTTGGAATTTGGCTTTTCAAAAAGAAAAAGAAAAAGAAAAAATACAAAAACTTTTACAAATATTTGGATGGCCTAAGGCATTACTACACAGGCAACTTGGTTCAGTGGATGTGATGCTACCCACGACACCTGGGTTCTATCTCAGCTCTGCCATTGATGTGCTTTGTGACCAAGGGCAAATCATTTTGCCTTTCTTTCCCTTCCCATCCTCTGCCTGTCTTAACTATTTAGATGGAGGGTTTTTGCAACTGGAATTTTCTCTTATGATGTGTTTGTACAGTACCTAACATGATGGGACCCTGGTCACTGTTGAAGCATCCAAGTGCTACTGTGACATAATAACATAGATAATGCTTCATTTGTGTTAGCATACACTGACAATAGTCCTTACATATGAGGGCTCTAAAGAGTGTATCAGATTACATCTGATACACTAGCTATGGAGCAGTCCTCTCCCTGAATATCAATAAATTATGCTTTATTGTGAAGGACCAGATTGCACCATAAATTCCAGGTACAGGTTCCAACGTTTCATTTAATAAGTGAGTACTGTGTGCTGGTGCGTTCAATCTCCTCTCTCTATATAGCATCAGCTGGCCCAAATCCTTTCTTTCTCTCTCGCTCTCTTTTTTGCACTACATCTGGCTGTTCCCTTTCCTCCCCATAACATTGCCTCAAACTTTTTGCTCCCTCACTTCCTGCCCTGAAGTTAATGCTTACTTTAATACTAAATTTAGCCCTAATTGCCTTGTCCAGACTAATATACCCACCTACATTAATGATTTCCCACCCCCACAAAAGAGCAGTGCTCCTTCCTGCCCAACTCATGGCTACCACCCACTGAGATAAAATGACCCCCAACTGTCTAACACCTAATTCATCAGCTCCCACTCTTACCTATGCAGTTGCTGTTAATAGTGTCACTCTAGGCTAGGTCACCTGCCAGTACTCAGAAGTCTTTTTGCTATGTATGGCTAATAAAGACAGTAACATTTGTCACCTTTCTACACTTGATAATCCTAACCTTTTATGCATGTGGAGAGATTGCCTTACCATGGACAAATGTGAGCACTGCATGTGTGCTCCTCACTTTGTCCCTCAGATTAGAAGATTTTGCTGTATTATATTCTCAGGTGGATATTACTGTATGTGTTAGTGTCCTCACCTATGTGGAGATGGGCAGTATTACTGTGTGAGTTAGGTTGTGACTTCACTAGGAAAAAAGGTATTTAAGCCATGTTAAAATCCTAATGAAGCAGTTATAGTTTTAACCTATCTACGCTGGTCGGGGGGGATCTGAAGGTTTTCCTTGACCAGCTAATATGGGTTGAAACTACAACTTGCCTTATCTACAATAGAATGTTAACAGGAGTTACCTTAACATGGGTTAAAAATACACCATTACTCCCAGATCACAAGACCTTACAGTCCCTGGCTTTTTCACTGCAAAAGAGGTTCATTTTACATTGAGATACCTAACTCTAGAAACAAGATCAATGGAGATAAATCACAAGTAGTTTTTAACCTAGATGTAGCTAGTTGAGGTCAACCTACACTGCCACCAGGCTACATTCGGTAAAATTATCAATGGTTTGTCTCCACTGGGATTTTACACCATTAAACATCTCTATGTAAAAAGACACTTTTTTTTTTTTTGGCAGTGAACATGTTACCTATTTCCCTGTGTGGCAGTGAAGGGTGTGCTACAGGCTGTTCTGCTGTGTGATGCAGGGAGGGAGAGAAGAGAGTTTTGCTGGGTGTATTTTCATTCAGTGGTGCCCCTGCTGTGGATGTGAGAGTGGTTGCTGGGCCTGTAACAGTGTTTTCTCTCCTGTGGGGGAGGCAAGGCAGGGGGCATGTGACAGTCTCTCCCCTGTGCCAGGAAGGACACGCAGGGTGTTGCTGTGTCTGTGTGTAACAGTCTCTCCCCAGTCTGAGGCCGGGGTGGCGGTTACACCGCTCTCCTGCCAACCTGACCCCAACCCCGAATCCCCACCAGCCCGGGCCGCTGCCGGGCCAGTTGGCGCATGCGCCCGGGTGCTGGGGGGCGGTGCCCGGCGGTTGCCGGCTGCGCAGTGCCCAGGCAGCGCGCGGGGGGTGCGCACGCGCGCGCGTCTGGTGCTGTCGCCGGGCTCCCTCCCTCCCTCCCAGCAGCCGGTCCCCGTTGGCTGCCGGTGACAGGCGGAGCCGGCCTCGCTGCTGCCCGGCATGAGGGGGGGCGGCTGCGCCGCGGCCCCCGCTCACTAGCCCGGCCGAGCCGCGCCGCGCAGGCGGGCCCGGGGAGCGGCGCACCATGCGGCTGTGCGGGGCGCTGCTGAAGAGCCCCATCCCCAAGCAGATCGAGCACTACTCGCGCTTCTCCCCCTCGCCGCTCTCCATCAAGCAGTTCCTGGACTTCGGTGAGTGGCGCCCCCGGTGGAGGTGTCACCCCCGGCTGCTGTCTCTCTGGGGGGAAGGGAGATGCGCAGCCCCCACCCCCGCCCGGTTGGGGGAGGGGCGGGGTGGCATTGGCAGCCCCTGGCGTGTGTGTGGTTGGGGGGGGCTGAGTGCGGTGATGCTTATCAGGCACATGCCGCACCACGGGGCAGTGATGCGCCCAGCCCCGCTGTGGGTGAAGAGGCCTCGCTTCCTGCCTCGCTCCTTCGCTGGGCCGGGTGCTTAGCCCGCCCAGGTTGGAGGGGCCGCCGCCGCGGGAGGCCGAGCAGGCTCCTTGTCAAGCGGGCTCCTGCGTCCCCTGTGGCTACGGCAGCTTTCATGTGTCTCCTCCCACTGGAAAACTTCTGCTGGCTGTTCCGGGTGCTCCCAGGAAGCTGCCCAGACAGCTGCACGCCCCGGCTTGTCCTCTGTGCGGCGCCTCCCGGGGTAACGCTGCCGGTGTGGCTGGCGGGGAACAGGCTGGAGCTAGGAGGGTCCGAAGGACTCAGGGCTTGGCTACACTGGCGCTGTACAGCGCTGCAACTTGCTGCGCTCGGGGGTGTGAAAACGTACCCCTCCCGCAGCGCAGCGAGTGCAGCGCTGTAAAGCGCCAGTGTAATCAGCACCTGCAGCGCTGCACGCTCGCAGCACTGCAAGCTATTCCCCTGGGAGAGGTGGAGTACTTGCAGCGCTGCGAGAGAGCTCTTGCAGCGCGACTACACTTCACTACATTCAGCGCTGTGAATTCTCAAGTGTAGCCAAGGCCTCTGATTCCTATCTACAGACAACCCAGAAAGTCAAACTGACCAGACAGTTTTCATTGGCCTTAGCTACACTCATGGCAGCGCTGTGAAGCACGAGTGTAGTCGCGCCGCCAGCGCTGCGAGAGCTTTCTCGCAGTGCTGCAAGTACTCCACCTCTCTGAGGGGAATACCTTGCAGTGCTGCGAGCGAGCGTGCAGCGCTGCAGGCACTGATTACACTGGCACTTTACAGCGCTGCACTGGCTGCGCTCAGGGTGGGTGTTTTTTCACACCCCTGAGCGCAGCAAGTGCAGCGCTGTGAATTGCCAGTGTAGCCAAGGCCATTGTTAGCGTGTGTGAGTGCAAAAATAATGAAGGTGGGTGAGATAATATCTTTTATTGGACCAGCTTCTGTTGGTGAGAGAAAAAAGCTTGTCCAAGCTCTTCAGGTTTGGGAAACTAACTCAGGTTATGTCTACACTACAAATTATTTTGGTATAACACATGTTGCTCAGGTTTGGGTTTGAATAATCCACACCCCTGACTGACGTAAGTTGTACTGACCTAAGTGCCAGTGTGGACAGCACTGTGTCGGTGAGAGAACATCTCCTGTCGACATAGTTAGTGCCTCTTGTGGAGGTAGGAGTTATTAAGCCAAAGGGAGAGCTCTTTCCCATTAGCTTAGGCCATGTCTACACTAGCAGTCTGACAGCGACACAGCTGTACCGATGCAGCTGTGCTGCTGTAAGATCGCTTGTATAGCTGCTCTGTGCCAATGGGAGAGTCCTTCTGTCGAGCGGTGGTAGCTATATAGGCAGGAGAGCATCTCCTGTCAACATAGTGCTGTCCACACTGGCACTTGTGTCACTCAGAGGGATGTTTTTTCACACCCCTGAGTGACATAAATTATACCGACAAAAGGGCTAATGTAGACACAGCCTTAGAGCGTCTTCACCAGAAGTGCTACAGCAGTGCAGCTGCTGTTGTGTAGACATAGTCTGAGTGTTGCTGCTAAATACAAGGTGACCTGAAGAAGAGCTCTGTGTAAGGGCTTGTCTACACTTGAAAGTTAGAGCGCATTAAAGCAGCCCCAGGTACACTAACTCCCGATGTGTCCACACTGGCAAGGCACGTAGAGTGCCTGGACTCTGCAGCTGGAGCGCTCCTGGTAATCTGCCTCCTGGAAAAGCATAAAGCTCGCTGTGCCCCGGCTGAAAGACCTGGGTGTCATTGTGAACGAGGTGTTGCATTACTGCACTGTGATTGGCCTGTGGAAATGTCCCATAATCCCCTGAAGTCAAGTGGTCACTCTTCTCATTGTTTTGAAATCAGCTACAGGAATGCGGATATGCCCTTTTAAGGCTCAGTTTCTGATAGCCGGCATGCTTATCTGCTCCAGGACAAAGCATCCATTACTGTGGAATGCTGCTTGCTTGTGCGTGTGAGAGAGGCTCGGGGGAGGAGGGTCTGCAGCTGTCTGAACTTACAAGACAGCATGCTGATACACTCTTAGCCTCCCAAAACACCTACACAAACACACTCCCTGTCACACTCTGCCCCCTCCCCCCATTTGAAAAGCACATTGCAGCCACTTGCACTGCTACCACAATGCACTGCTCTTTGTGGCATTGCAAGAGCTGCTAGTGTGGTCACGCCAGTGTGTTTGCAGCTGACAGTATAAACACAGGGCAGCGTTTTCCCTGCTGCGGTCTCCAAAGGCTGGTTTAACTCACAGCGCTCTACATCTGCAAGTGTAGCCATGCCCTAAGATTGGAAAGCTTGTCTCTCTCACCAACAGTAGTTGGTTCTATAAAAAGATATTACCTTACCCACCTTGTCTCTCAAATACAAGGTGAAACAGATTGTTTAGTATAAGTAGTTCACCTTGAATGGTCCCGTGAAATGTGTGGTAAGTGGCCCTTTAACACCTGTCCAGTCACAGGGAGGAAAGGGTGGAGGTGGGAGAAAGGTTGTGAGTGGGTTACAGATGGTAATAAATCATAAATCCACCATTTCTATTCAGTCCATCATTTTTAGCAAAGTTATGAATTTAAGCTCCCAGGCTTGTCTTTTGAAAGTGTTGTGCAGATTTCCTTTGAGGATGAGGACTTGTAGGTCAGATGCAGAGTCATTGCTTTGTGACAAGTGTTTACCCATCACTGATGTGGTGTTTTTATCTTTTATCATTTTCCTGCGAGAGTTCATTTGTACTCACTGACCTTGTCTCTCTAAGGCCTTGTCTACACTGCCACTTTACAGCACTGCATCTTTCTGTGCACACCCCTGAGCAATGCAGTTATATCGACCTAACTCCTGGTGTAGACAGCTATGTCAGTGGGAGGGCTTCTCTTGTTGACATAGCTACCGCCTCTTAGGGAGGCGGAGTATCTATGATGAAGCTTAAGGATAGAAGCTCTTGTCAGTGTAGGTAGCATCCTCACTAAGTGCCACTGCAGCTCTGTAAGTGTAGATAAGTCCATTATGTGTCCCACTTCTGGTGTGCATGAACCCAGTGTGCTGGAGATCAGAACACTTTAGCCAGCAGTATCCACCTGTGCTCTTCATGCCCTTGAGGGGGCCCCTCAACTGAAGGTTTAAAGGGGGCTGAGCGATCAACCAGCCCTCAGTTCCTCCTTGTCTCCTGTGGAGCCAGCTAGCTGTCACTGCACTTGTGCTCCTCTTTACTCGTCTAGTAACTTTTATTGTAAATAGTTAATAGCGTGGTGTGCAGCTATTAGTATTCAAGAGTATACCGTTCTCTCTCACCCTTCAGTAATTAAGTTTTTTAAAGGATTTATTAGGGCGTTCCTTCTAGCATTGTAAATCTCCTCTCACCCAGCATGCGGCCTTGGTGTGATACTTACTTGGATGGGTCCTCCATTTAAACCAGTGTTTCCCAAACTTCGGACGCTGCTTGTGTAGGGAAAGCCTCTAGCGGGCCGGGCCGGTTTGTTTATCTGCCGCGTCCACAGGTCCGGCCGATCACGGCTCCCAGTGGCCGCAGTTAGCTGCTCCCGGCCAATGCGAGCTGCTAAAAGCAGCGGCCAGTACGTCCCTCAGCCCACGCCGCTTCCAGCAGCTCCCACTGGCCTGGAGCAGTGAACTGCGGTGGGAGGCGTGATCGGCCGAACCTGCGGATGCGGCAGGTACACAAACTGGCCTGGCCCGCCAGGGGCTTTCCCTAAACAAGCGGCGGCCCAAGTTTGGGAAACACCGATTTAAACCATTTGCTTCATGTTTGTTAATTCTCCAGTCTGTGAAGACTGCTTTCCTTGTGACAATCACTTTGGTACACAGAATGGATGAATTGCAACCCTTGTGACTGAAACGCCGTACAGTCTTCTACAGAGACAACCTTATACTCAAACCATACCCTAAATTCCTCCCAAAAGTAGTTTCGGGCTTTCATTTAAATCAGTCCATACACTTAGATGTTTTTTCCTTAAACAACATTCATCCAGGGACAGGCCACTTTTTTCCTACTTCAGGCCATAACTTTTTTTTTGAATGAGTCACATACTAACTTCCCAGATTTTAAATACAGTCCTGGCTATTGTAGAGCTCAGTCAAGAAAAATAAGGTGAGTTATCAAAAACCCATAATTAAGTGCTTTGGAGCTATTAGGCTAGCAATAGAACTGGCTTGGCCAGTTACCTTAATATTTCCTTGGTTACGCCTATAGTTCAGCATTAAGACATTTGTGAGATGGATTCTGCAGCTATAAGGCTAAATTTAAATGTAGCGTAAAAAGTAGGGATCAGACTTTCCCCTCCTTTTTAAAATGACACTATATAAAAATTCAAATAGCCACTACTTGGATAGTGGGGGAGGGGCGGTGAAGGAATTCATCCAAATAATTAATGTCCTGTGACTAAAGGCTATGGCTACACTACAGCTTAAGTTGACATAAATTATGTCACTCAGGGGTATGAATTAGCCACCCCCCTAAGCGACATAATTTATGGCGACTTAAGCGCTGGTGTGGACTGTGCTATGTCGGTGGGAGAGCTACTGCCACTCGCGGGGGCTGGAGTAATTAAGCTGACGGGAGAGCTCTCTCCTGTTGGTTTAGAGTGGCTACACTAGAGAGCTTACAGTGGCCCAGCTGCAGCGATGCTCAGTTATTTGATTTTGATGTTAGCAATGTGTGCAGTGTTGGGGTTCCAGGAGCATGGCATCCGTGAATCAGGACCTATGTTTGTAATGTGCAAAAGAGCTAGCAATGAATGGGATGGCAGACTGTAGATTTGTAGCAGTGCATTAAGATATAACGCCTTGGGGGTTGGAGTCTGACTTCTTCAAATGCTGGATTAGATGAGATTTCCATGTCTTAATATGGGAGGGTCTCATGGACCTCCTTCCCTTTCCATTTCTGTGGCAATTACAGCAATTGCTGTTACAGAAAAGTAATCATAGATTCAGGGCCAGAAGGGATCATTGTGATCATCTAGCCCAGTGGTTCTCAAACTTTAACAACCTGTAAACACCTTTCGCTAAAATGTCAAGTCTTGCGAACCCCCTCCTGAAAATGAATATTTCCAGGGATTTTCTCCTTTACTTGAGTATAAATGATAAAAGCCGTGATCTTGGAAATATCAAATTTGTTTTTATGACATGCTTATTACACACTATTATTAATTATTATTTGTCATTATAGTACTTTTATTACATTATGAAAACGGCAACACTCTTCCAAGATCTCACTTTCGTAGCTTGTATCTCTTTGAATAAGCCTGTTATAAGACAAGGCTCCTATGTTTCATCAAGGAGTATCAGACATGAAACAGCATGAAGGTATTTAAGAAGCTAACTCAAATAGTTCCTCCTACATAAGCTTTCAGGTCTTGAGCAGTGCAGGCAAACAATGCACGTTACAACAAAGCTTAAACTTGTTCTTCATAATAATTTTAAAAACAATACAACCACTGATCTAATCTGCCCTCCTATATAACACAAGCCACAGAACCTCCCCAAAACAATACAGAGAACATCTTTTAGAAAAACATCCATTCTTTCTTTATTTTTTTTTTTAAATGGAGATATCCCATCTCCTAGAACTGGAAGGGACCTTGAAAGGTCATCGAGTCCAGCCACCTGCCTTCACTAGCAGGACCAAGTACTGATTTTTGCCCCAGATCCCTAAGTGGCCCCCTCAAGGATTGAACTCACAACCGTGGGTTTAGCAGGCCAATGCGCAAACCACTGAGCTATTTCCAAATGGTCAGTTATAGATAAGGCTACGTTTTAGTCATGGGTATTTTTAGTAAAAGTCAGTCATGGCCCTGTGACCCGTTCATGACTTTTCCCTGTGACTAAATCTTACCTGATGGGAGGGGAGTGCTCATGAGGGCTGCTGCTTCGGGGGGGGAGGGGCAGTGCAGGGCCCCCTGCCACTGCTGGGGGGCCGGCCCAGGTCCCCAGTGGCTGTGGGGGCAGCTTGGGACGCTGCTGCTGGTCCTGGACCGCTGTTCCAGGGCAGTGCTGGAGACCAGCTGCCTGGGATTATCAGAGCAGGGGCTGGTGTGGCTGGCTCCAGGGCTTCCCCACTGCTGGGATGGCCCTGGGGTCAACCGCACCTGCGACTGCAAAATTCATGGAGGTCATGGAAAGTTACCGAAGCCGTGACTTCTGTGATCTCCGTGAATGACTCGCAGCCTTAGTTATAGAGAATCCACCACGACCCTTGGTAAATTGTTCCAGTAGTTAATTACTCTCACTGTTAAAAATGTATGCCTTATTTCCAGTTTGAATTTGTTTAGCTTCAACTTCTAGACATTGGATCATGTTATACCTTTGTCTGCTAGATTGAAGAGCCCATTATTAAATATGTGTTCCCCATGTAGGTACTTAGAGTATAATCAACCCCCTTCACCTTGTTTTTGGTACATTCAATAGACTGAGCCCCCTGAGTCTGTCACTACAAGGTAGGTTTTCTAATCGTCTAATCGTTCTTGCATCTCCTCTCTGAACCCTGTCCAATTTTTCAACATATTTCTTGAATTGTGGATACTGGAACTGGACACAGTGTTCCAGCTGTGTTAGCAGAAATGCCAAATATAGAGGTACAGTACCCTCTCTACTCCTACTTGAGATTCCTGTATTTGTACATCCAAGGATTGCATTAGCCCTTTTGGCCACAGCATTACACTGGGAGCTCATGTTCAGCTGATTATCCACTACAACCACCAAATCTTTTTAGAATCACCACTTCAAAGTATAGAGTCCCCCATACTGTAAGTATAGCCTATGTTCTTTGTTCCTAAATGTATATACATTTACATTTATTCATATTAAAACATGAATTGTTTGCTTGTGCCCAGCTTACAAAACGATCCAGATTGCTCTATATCAATACCTCTTCTTTTCATTATTTATCACTCCTCCCAATTTTTGTGTCATCTGCAGACTTTATCAGTGATGATTCCAGGTCATAGATAAAAATGCCAAATAGCGTAGGGCAAAGAACTAATCCCTGTGGGACCCTACTAGAAATACACCTGTTCCATGATGATTCTTGTTTACAATTACATTTTGAGACCTATCAATTAGCCAGTTCTTAATCCATTTAATGTGTGCCAAGTTAACTTTATATTGTTCTAGTTTTTTAATCAAAATGTCATGTTGTACTAATTCAAACGCCCTACAGAAGTTTAAGTATATTACATCAACACTATAACCTTTATCAACCAAATTTATAATCTTATAAAAAAGATAGTTTGGGAGGATCTATTTTCCATAAACCCATGTTGATTGAAATTAATTATATTATTGATCAAGTCCTGTATCAGCCGTTCCATTATCTTGCCTGACATTGATATCAAACTGACAGGCCTATAATTACCTGGGTCATCCCATTTACCCTTTTTTTAAAATATTGTCACAACATAGCTTTCTTCCAGTCTTTTGGAACTTACCCAGTGTGCCAAGACTTAATGAAAATCGTCATTAATGGTCCAGCAAACTCCTTAGCCAGCTCTTTTAGAACTCTTGGGTGCAAGTTATCTGGACCTGCTTTTTAAAAATGTCTAACTTTCAATAGCTGATATTCAACATCCTTCTGAGATACCAGTGGAATGGGGAGAGTGTTATCATATGATATGATTACATCATCTACTTTTTTCCAAAATACAGAACATAAATGTTTATTGAACACTTTTGCCTTTTCTGCATTACTATTGATAATTCTTCCATTTCCCTCTAGTAGTGGACCAATACCATTGTTAAAATTGTTTTTTGTATCTAATATACATTAAAAACTCCTTCATATTGTCCTTAACTCTGCTGGCCAAAGTCTTTCCCTTTTGTCCCCTTGCTTCCCTTATCAATTTTCCACATTTCCTAGCTTTTGACTTACCTTTATTACTGTCAGCTTCCCGTCTTTTCCATTTGTTAAATCATTTTTTTTTTATGTTTTATAGCTGCCTTTGTTTCCCCTCTAAACCAGGTCGATTTTTTTTTTAACCAATAAAGCTGCCTTCTTCAATTGTGGCTTTTTGGATATCTAATAAAGTATTCTTAAACATTCCTAATCATCTTTCACATTTTTCTAACTAAATTCTTCCTCCCAGCTGAAAGGTCATAATTGTTTTCAGCTATATGAAATTGGCCCTTTGAAAGCACCAATTATGTTGGAACTAATTTTCCTAAGAAGTTTTTAAGGTATATCATGACTCCGTTTCCACACAAGCATTCCTTTATTAGTCCAAATGCCACTTGTTGCTTACATTCAAAACACACATCTAAGCATATACATGCCTATATTCCATATCCTAGCAACATTACAGTTATAAGCATTGGCCAAAATATTTACAACAGGATCAGGTGTGGGAGGGACCTTCCCATTGTGGTTTGACTCAAGGAGGGACGGGGAGTTAAGGAAAGTTCTGACAAAAAAACATAGGAAACCTTGGTTTTTTTCCTTCACTGTAACAAACAACTGATGTCATTGCTGGTAATTGAACTTTAGCTAATGCCAGATGAAACCCTGTTCTTTGCCCTGATCAAGACAAGATTAATGACTGGGCCTCTTTCTTTAAGGCTTTCTTATCTCATTTTACCATATTTCTTCCTAACTAGAGAACTAAGCATTTCTTTATAATAAATGAAACAAACCAAATATTTACTGCATGTGTAATCTAATAAACCAGGGATTGGCAACCTTTGGCAGGCGGCCCATCAGGGAAATCCGCTGGCGGGCCGGGCTGGCTTGTTTACCGGCAGCGTCTGCAGGTTCGGCCAAGTGCAGCTCCCACTGGCTGCGGTTCGCCATTCCGGGCCAATAGGGGCTGCCTGAAGTGGCAACAGCCGAGGGATGTCCTGGCTGCTGCTTCCTGCAGCTCTCATTGGCCTGGAACGGCGAACCATGGCCAGTGGGAGCTGCGATCAGCCGAACCTGCGGACATTGTAGGTAAACAAACCGACCTGGCCTACCAGTGGATTTCCTTGATGGGCCGCATGCCAAAGGCTGCCAATACCTGTAATAAACCATATTTCCTGTAGTTCTATGACCTCATCCCTAACCTTAAATAATATAATACTGGTATTTCAAGAGTCACAAGCTTAACACAAACAATCCTCCAAAAAGAAGGAAATAGTAAGGAAGGTCACATGCTTTTGGCCTATCACTCATGCTAATATCTAAACTCAATTTAAAACCATAGTCCACTCAGGTCTAATGTGGATCTGTATTCCTATAAAGCAGTGTTTCTCAGATGTGGCCACAGCCTCTTGGGCGGTGATTGGGGGCGGGGGACAAAGAGAGCCCCCCTCTGGAGACACAAATGCTGGAGGAGCACCTCTCCATCCAGGGTTTAATTTGTCCCTGGGCTTGCCGGGGCTGAGTAAATCTGCTGTGAAAAGTGATATTTGTATGTTTAATATCACTTTTCACAGCCTCCCAGCTAGCTACTAAGCTAGCTGGGAGGCTGTGAAAAGCGGTATTAAAATACAAGTATCAGGTTTCTTAGCAGCAGACTTACCAGCTAGTAAGTCTTTTATAAAAAGTAACCAAAGAAGCAAAAGAAACAACAAAAAATACAAGAATTTGCAAAGCATATTTGTATTTCTATTCTGTTTAGGTCCAGTAAATAATAGAGACCACTATACACTATTTTTATTATTGAGTCTGCGCAAAAAACAAGAACAAAAAAACCCTACATAAGTAAATTACAATGATTTGGATATGTGCATGTTTATTTGTTTTTCCTAAAATTAAGTATTTTAGGAAAAATTTTCAGAGTGGCCATTAGCAAGAGTTGGTGGCTGCACTCTGAGGCCACCAAAAAAATTATTGTGATAACCCTTGGCTTGTCTTGGGATACATATTCTCCTCCCTCCCCCCCCCCCCGCCCGCTGCGGAAGCCTTCGAGCTGGGGGTGGAAAGGAGGGGGGGTGTCTCTCCCCAGCCACTGCAGCCCTGCACGCTCCAAACTGCCCCCATCCTCCCACTGTACCCCGGCCTATCTCCTATGTCCCTTCTTCACCCACTGCCCCCACCTACCCCCTGTTCCCCCCAAGGCCATCACCTCACCTTACATGTGCATCCTCTCTAGGGTCCAGGCACCTTATTAATGGAGTCATGCCTGCGCGGCTCCACTAATTAGCTGTGCAGCCCTTCTCTCCCTGGTGCGCAGCCTCCCAGGCACGCACCTTAGAGGGAACATAGCCCACTGGCATGTCCCTGCAGCTCCTAGGCAGAGGGGCCAGGGGGTTCTGTGTGCTGCCCGTGCCCGCAGGTCCTGCCCCCGCAGTTCCCATTGGCTGCGGTTTCCAGACAATGGGAGCTGTGGAGCCTCATGCGGAGACCCCCTGGGCCTTCCCTCCCCCTAGGAGCTGCAGGGACATGCGGAGCTGGGTAGCGAGCCTGCCAGGCCAGCCCTGCCAACCCTCCCCCCTCAGCCTCAGTGGGGGTCCCCAGTTGCATGCCGCTGCCCACCCAGCACCAGCCCAGCAGGGGTCCCGGGCCACATGCTGGTGCCCCTCCTTCCCAGCACCAGCAGGGGTCCCTGGCCGCCCGCCTTCACCTGCGGTGCCCCCAATTGCCCCCCTGAGCACCTGGGGCCCCCCGCCCAAGTTTTAGTTAGAGGTATATAGTAAAAGTCAGGGCAGGTCACGGGCCGTGAATTTTTGTTTACTGCCCATGTCCTGTCCATGACTTTTACTAAAAATACCCGTGACTAAAAACGTAGCCTTACCCATGACTAATGAAGTATTATCCTGTGATGGGGCACTCTTTCTGAGTGCAACAAAATAGCCATAAGAAAGCAGAATGAAACTTGGACTGAAGCTTAGGCTTGCTCTATAAGATTTTAAGAATCAAAGATGGTGCTCTGGGAGTAGGAAGGATTGGGTCTTACTCCCAACATCTGCCTCCTCCCATCCTCCACTTGTGTTGTGGAGCATCTCTAGCAGAAATCCCAGGACCAACCTGACTTCCTCCACACTTAATTTATTCTCTCCTTCTCCACTTTTGCCATCTTTCTAGCTAACCAATTCTGCGTTTCCAATTTATTGAATCCCATGTCCACAATCCCAGCTGCCTTTTTGCCAACTTTAGCTCACTCCTCAACCCCTACCCTCTTCCTTTCTCTCTGCACAGGGTCTCTTGCCAGTTTCCTCCACGAGAAAATTGACAAAATACAACATACTCTTCCCTTTCCCTCCTACAGTTTTTCTCCTCTCATCACAAACACAGAAGTTTCTCATCTACTGCTCCTGATGTAATCCCTCCATGTGCCCCACTGATCCCATCCCATTTCCTGATCTTGGCTTTCCCCACTCTCATCCCCTTGCTTACTCTTTTCCTTAACTTGTCACTCTCTCCAGCTCTTCTCCACAAAATACAAGGATGCTTTAGTCTCTCCCATTTTAAAAACCCCACCCTTAAACCCACTTCCCTCCCAGTTACCAACCCATCCACCTTCTCATTTTCATCTCTAAGATCAGTGAATGCTCTCTTTACAATCACTGTTTGGAATTCGTCTACTTCAGTTCTATTCTAGAGTGTGTCTAATCTGACTCCCAACCCTTCTGCTTCACTAAAATCACTTTAGCCAAAGTCTCTAATGTCTTCTAACCAAATCTCAGAATCTGTACTCCATCCTCATTGTCCTTGACCTGTTAACTGCTTTTGATGCACTCAGCCATGTTTTCTTCATGAAATTTCATCCTCCCATGACTTCCATGACTCTTTCCTCTCCTGGTTGTTCTCCTGCCTCTCTGATAACTTCTTTAATGTATCCTTCAGAGGATCATCTTCATATCCCTCTTTAGCTTTCTCTGAAGTTTCCTCAGGTCTCTGTCTTGGTCACCTTTTCTTTTCCCTCTAAATCTTATCTCTGGGTAATCTCACCTGTCAACATAAATTCTATGACTAAGACACGCTCTACCTCTGTACTCCAGTCTTCTTTCCTGTACAGCCTAAACTCTGACATCTCCACATGGATGTCTAGCCATCAGTTCAAGCTCAGCATGGCTAAAATGGAGCTCATAATCCCCCCCCCCCCCCGAAGTTCCCTCTTGCGACCTCCTTTATTGATCATTGTGGACACCATCACCATCCTGCCTGTCGCTCATGCCCATAACCTGGAGATCATTTTCAACTTGGACCCCTCTCTAGGACCTCACATCCAGGCTATGTCTAAATCTTGCATATTCTTTCTGCATAATATCTTTGAGATACAACCTTTCCTCTCCATCTACACTGCTAAACGGTAATCTAAGTTCTCATCACCTTGTGTCTTGATTACTGCAACATACTTCTCTCTGGCCATGACAAATGCAATCATGCTGTGCTCATATGCATTTAGCTGCTGCAAAGATCATTTTCATAGCACATCACTGTGATGGGTTGGGTCACAGAAACCCCCTTGGGTCTGCCACCTGATGTGCTGGGACTATCTCTGAGCCCGTTTGCCAGCTTGGGACTTCAGTACCTTGCCTTGTTTCAGCCAGACAAGCTTGCCTGCTGCAAACACAGATCCAAGTCAGAACCACGTCCTCCACAAGCTGCAGGCTTAACTGAAAACAGCTTAAGTGCTCCTGCCTCCTGCACTCAAATACCCAGCTCCCAATGGGGTCCAAACCCCAAATAAATCTGTTTTACCCTGTATAAAGATTATACAGGGTAAACTCATATATTGTTCGCTCTCTATAACATTGATAGAGAGAGATGCAGAGCTGTTTGCCCCCACAGGTATTAATACATACGCTGGGTTAATTAATACGTAAAAAGTGATTTTATTAAATACAAAAAGTAGGGTTTAAGTGGTTCCAAGTAATAACAGACAGAACAAAGTAAATTACCAAACAAAATAAAATAAAACATGCAAGTCTAAGCCTAATACAGTAGGAACCTAAATGCAGGTAAATCTCCCCCTCAGAAATGTTCCAATAAGCTTCTTTGACAGACTAGTCTCCTTCTAGTCTGGGCCCAATCCTTTCCCCGGTACAGTCCTTGTTCCTGCTCAGGTGGTAACTAGGGGATTTCTCATGACTGCAGCCCCCTTTGTTCTGTTCCACTCCCTCAGATATCTTTTGTATAAGGCGGGAATCCTTTGTCCCTCTCTGGAAAAGCAACAAGTTAAAGATGGATTCCAGTTCAGGTGACATGATCACATGTCAGTGTAAGACTCCAAGCCTTCATTCTTCTGGCCTGACTCTCAGGAAGGCTTGCAAGTAAACAGAGCCAACTACAGTCAATTGTCCTGATTAATGGGAGCCATCAAGATTCCAAACCACCATTAATGGCCCACACTTTGCAGAATTATAATAGGACCTCAGAGTTATATTTGATATTCCTAGTTTCTGATAGAAGAATGATAGATTCATACAAATAGGATGAATATGTGCAGAAGAACATAACCTTTGCACAGATATGTTACTTGGCATATCTAGCATAAAACATATTCCAGTTATGTCATATTTACATTCATAAGCATATTTATATAAAGCATTATGGGGTGCAACGTCACAGTCACTTTCACCATGTCATCCCTGTCTCTGCATCCATCCACTATCTTCCCCCTTTATCTCATGTAACATAAGCTACTTGACTTCACTTTTAAGGCCATTCACAACTTATTACTACCTTACTTTTCTCTCATGTGCCATTGAAAGGTCAACTCCTGCGTCATAGCCCAGGATGCCAGCCTCCATCTCCCACTGCTTAAATTTTCAAACAAGTACTTTTGTGCTTTTTCCCCATGCAGTACTTCATGCTTGAGAGAAGCTCCCCCTAAACATCTGCAAATCTAATGTATTCTCTTTCTTCAAATCCCTCCTTAACTCTCCTTTTCTGTGATGCCTACAAAAACTTGACAACAGTTAGGCTGCTGATATGCTGAGACCACAGCCACTCATGCTGACTGGTATTACTTCATTGTTTCCTTGTACTCCCCTGTCAATCTGTCTGTATCCATCTATTGTCTCATCTTATACTTAAATTGTAATCTCTCTTGGGCAGAGACCAGCCCTTTGCTCTACATTTGTACAGTGCCTAGCTCATTGGGATCCAGGTCTGTGACTGGGGATCCTAGGCACTATGGCAATACAAATAATTAACAATGATAATATATTAATTCCCAACGCCTAGATAGGAAGCGTGTTCTTAATTCACACTGATAGCTTGTCTATAATCAAACTGTAATTCTTTCACTGAACTTGGTTTAAAAGGTAGCTTTTTGCTTGGTGGCTGGATAATATATAAGTTCAGAAGAAATAAATATTCGCTTACACAAACAACTAGCATGAATGAGTCATTGCCTGTTGCATTTTTTATCATCCTTGGCATATATGGCACTGGAAAATAAATAAAAAGGCAAGCCTCTTTGTCCTGAAGATTGGATATTCTAATCCTATTATGGGGCCTGACTTTTCTCTTTACTCTCCCACCTTCTTCATCCATTTATGAAGTAGCGGTAGTCATTTGGGGAGATTCATACATCCTTTTATCGGATATAATACAATCTCCAATTTTTTTTGTGAACCAAGACACTCTTGAAACCTGGCATTTTTCCCTTTGTCATGTTGTCTGCAATGGCAATACTAACTAATTTTAAACTAATTTCATTGTGATCTAATTAAAGTGATGTATTTTGAATGCCTATAGTCTCTAGCGGAAGTAGTAATATATGAGCAGGGCTCAAAAACCTGCCAAGCCAACTGAGTTAATTTGGGATGAGGAGCTGCAGTATTTGGTCCTGCCATGCGGGCAGGGGACTGGACTCGATGACCTCTCGAGGTCCCTTCCAGTCCTATAATCTATGAATATGAATGAATCTATGAATTTCTCAGGGTAAGGGGAGAGCTGGCAATCATTGCAAATGGAACTGGTGCTGAGAGCAGCCAGAACCACTTCCTTTTACTGGAGGAGTAGGGCAGTGAGGATCAGAACCAGGTTCAGTAGAATAGCTATGTGGTAGAGAGCCCTTTTAATGTTTTGGAGCTTGTGGTAGCAATCTTCACACGCCTCCTTCCTCTTCTCCCTGCCTCAAAGAGGGAAGAGGAGTGAGGTTGAAGGGAGGAGTGTGTAAGCATAGGCGTCAACTGTATGGGTACTCCGGGCTTGGAGCACCCATGGGGGAAAATTAGCAGGTGCTCCGCACCCACCGGCAGCCAAGCTCCCCTCACCTCTTCCTCGCCTCCTTTCTTGAGTGTGCCGCATTCCTGCTCCTCCCCCTCCTTCCCAGCACTTCTGCCCACACCTAAACAGCTGTTTGGTGGCGCTCCAGGAGGGAGGGGGAGGAGTGGGGACACAGCGTGCTCAAGGGAGAAGGCGGGGAGGAGGTAGGGCAGGGACTTGGGAAAGGGGATGGAATCAGGGCAGAGTGGAGGCGGAGCAGGGGTGGGAAGAGGCAGGGCGGAGCAGGGGTGGGAAGAGGGAAGGGGTAGAGTGGGAGAGGGGCTGGGGGCAGAGGTGGGTCGAGCACCTACTGGTGGGAGCAGAAGTCGGCGCCTGTGTGTGTAAGGGAAGAGATGTGGCAGTGTAAGTTAAATACATGGCTTTTGGGGACCACTGTGTTGAGTGGGTGGAATAGGTATTTTTCACCCAGGATAGTAAGTCATCCTCAAGCTAATACCTGTTAGGAAAAATTTTCAAATTATGTATCAGAGAGAACAAATCCAATTGTATTCCCCTCTAATAGCATAGTGTGTTAAGACCACCTTTATACTACACGTCAACAGCTGTCTATAGACTATATATTAAAGGCTGTCTAGCAATTTTCCCTCTAATTTTTCCATCCATGTGCGGAATGAATTCTGTTATGTGCAACACCAATATTGAGGTAATGTGTGGATGTGCGCTACCAGTACAAACAAAAAACCTAGAGTTAATATATATTTTTAAAAAGTTCTTAGGTATGGAAGAAGAAGAGAGAATATTAAAACAAGGGATAATTAACAAGGTGCACTACTTAAGATGTTTATTTAATATGAAATCAGATAAAAAGAAAATTAACACTGCTCTTGGAGTACATGTATTTTATCATCCTTTCTAACTACTCAAGCTAGTAAACACACCAAAATGTGGCATACTGAAAACAGCTATATAAATAAAAAAGGCATGGCCATTAAGTGAAAGCATAAAAAATATGCACCACAGGCCCAATTTAATAACCTACTAGCATAGACCATTAAATCTTCAGGGAAAGCTGCTCTCAAAAAAATAAAGCATCTGCCAAAACACTAGCATGTGACAGACTTTTGCAGTCCACAAAACTATTGCTCTGGCATGCATATTATTTGCACACGTAGCTCAGCTTTAAGATGCTAAACAAATCTATGCGTCAACTAGAAATAATCATGCTCTCTTTGAAAATACTAATACAATATTTTCTGATACTGGAAAGGAGAGTAAAAGGCATTCACTCAGGCTTATACAATTTCTATGGGATGTCAACTCTTAATTTAATATTTCACACACACAACAGTAAAAATAAATAATAAAGCAACACAGAGAGCAAACAAAACTATAAATAAACAAATAATACTGAAAATATGAAAGGAAATAAAACAAGTGGTTGGTTATGGGTATTTTAAATGAGTGTTTAGGACCCACGCTGTGCAAATGCAACAGAGCCCTGTAGAAACAGGCAAAGTTTTCCTGGTTTCACACTGTATGTCACCAACTTAAAAACACAGAGTGGGCTCATTAAGTTTTTACAAGCCCCTTTACACATGGCTTTGGTGTTTGCAGACAGATCCCTGCTTCAAAGAGCTTGCAAATAAGGTCTTCGTCCTACAAAGCACCTAATACCAAACCTAGTGCTTGCTACTTGTGAATCAGTGGGAGTACTCCGAAGAGCCAGAGCTATACTAGATAGCAAAGATCTGGCCTTAATGATTTCCAATACCTCTCCCCAAACGAATTCTAAAAGTTAATGGAAATCACTTGTCTGGAATCCAAGTGCTATCCATTAAGTTTTAGAAATTGTTTGGGGAGAGGCACTTCTCCTGGCCACTGCAGCCCCTGAGCTGGGGCTGGGTCATGACAGGTTAGAAAATAAGAGTGATACTGCAAATCAAACTTTAAATCTGTAATACATATTCCCAGACAAAGCTAAATCCAAACATTTTAAGCAGCTGGTGGAGGTAATATTCATTTTAGGAACTAGATTGATCTACATATCAGTTAAGCAATTCTGAAATGCCATCCAATGCAAAAGCTAGGCATAAATAATACATTGTCACTTTTGTGATTATAAAAAAGTTATTAAATGTGATTTTTATTGACCGTTTTGGGGAGAAGAGGAAATTATTTGGATTCCTTTTAAAAACAAACAAACCAGAGTTACTGGATTATTCTCCATGCAGAAGTCTCTCCTCTCCCAGCACCCACAGCGCAGCTGGAGCTGGGAGATCTGAGAGTGAGACTCAGTCTCTCCCAGCCTCCACAGCCCAGCTGGGGCTGAAACAGATAAAATGGGACTCTCCTTTGCCTGCTGTCACAGTGGGCGTCTCTCCCCAGCTACTGCATGCAGCCCAGGTGGGGCTGGGATGCCCCAAACGTAGTCCCCACCCCCACCTGACCCCACCCATGTTATATTTCCCCCACACCCACCTCCTATTTCCCCCCCTTCACCTTCCACGTCCTCTCCAGGGTCTAGGAGGCATCTAATTAGTGGAGCCATAGCCACGCCTGCACGGCTCCACTAACTAGGTGCCTCCTAGACCCTTCATTCCCTTGTGTGTGGCTGCCCAGGCACACACCTTAGAGCAGGGGTCTCAAACTCAAAGGACCACGAGAGCCACATGAGGACTAGTGCATTGAACCAAGGGCCCCATCACTGACACCTCCTGTCGCTGCTTCTGGCCCTGCCCCCACTCCACCCCTTCCATTAGGCCCCGCCCCTGCCCCACCTCTTCCCACCCCTTCCCTGCCCTATTCCAACCCCTTCCCCGAAGTCCCCACTCCAACACTACCCCCAGGGGTTGCAGAAAGGGTGCAGGGTGCGTTGGGGGTTCAGGGCCGGGAGTTGAGGTGCAGGTGGTGTGCAGGGTGCGGCAGGGGGCTTAGGGCAGGGCGTTGGTGTGTGGGGTGCAAGAGGGTGAGGGGTGCGGCAGGTGGCTCAGGGCAGGGAGTACAGGAGGGGTGTAGGATGCGGCAGGGGTTCAGGGCAGGGAGTTGGGGTGCAGAAGGGGTGTGGGATGTGGCAGCAGTGCAGTAACAAAGGCGAGGCAAGTGAGGTGCTTGCCTCGGGCACGCAAAGCTGAGGGGTGCAGAAAGTCTCTCCAGCGGTGGCGCTTCAGCGGCAGCTCTACCGCCTCTGCTTCATTCATTCTTCGGTGGCAATTCGGCGCCAGGTCCTTCCCTCCGAGAGAGACTGAGGGACCCATCGCCGAATTGCCGCCGGACGTGCCACCCCTCTCCCTAGCCTCGGGTACAAAAATATCTAGTTATGGCTCTATCTGGCAGGGGGCTCAGGGCAGGGGGTTGGGATGCGGGATGTGGCAGGGAGTTGAGGTGCAGGAGGGGTGTGGGATGTGGCAGGGGGCTCAGGGCAGGGAGTTGGGGTGCAGGAGGGGTACAGGGTGTGAGCTCCAGCCTGGCACCGCTTACTTAGTGCGGCTCTGGGGTGGCAGCGGTGCGCACCGGGGCCAGGGCAGCTCCCTGGCTACCTGCCCTGGCCCCCGGCCCCGCACTGCTCTGTTCCAGGAAGCAGCTGGAACCATGTCCCTGCAGCCCCTGGGGGGGGGGGGGGGGCGCTCAGGGTTCCGTGCGTGTGCTGCTCTTGCCGCTCCTCTAGGTACCTCCCACGAAGCTCCCGTTGGCCGCGGTTCCCTGTTCCTGGCCAATGGGAGCTGTGGGGGGCAGTGCCTGGAAGGAGGCAATGCAGGAGCCCCCTGCCTTCTTTCCCCTTCCTCCCCCCGGCCCGAAGGGACGTGCTGCCAGCTGCTTCAGAGAGCGGGGCGGGGCTTGCAACGCCACAGGGGGCAATCCTGCGGGTAGGCAGAGGGGTGGGGTGGGGCGGGGAGCTTGGTGGGCCACACGCAAAAGCCCCATGGGCCACGTGTTTGAGACCCCTGCCTTAGAGGGAATGTAGCTGCCTAGTAATTACGCTTTCTTCCTTCTCCCAGTTAGGAATGTTATGTAGTACTTTTCTTCTGTCCATCATGGTGATTAAGACTCCTTGCTGTAGAATGTTGTTCTATTGGAAAAAGTGCACCTTGACTTGAACACCTTTACAATAAAGAAGGAAAAATGTGGGTAATACAAGTATGACTTCCCCAGTCCTGTTTTTGGTGAGGTTGACCTATGCACGATTGACTCCCAAAACATCTGCAAAATTGACATATGTATTTTATCATGACAAATTTGTCTAGTAGCAAAAAATGTCAAAGTGCAAACACTAGAACCTAAAAAAAACCTCTTGCATTATTGTTTGTGCATTGTATAGATGTGGTTATCTTGATGCTCTGATGTGAAGGGCTTGTTTAGTGGTTTATCAAACGTTTTCATTTTGTGAGCCGTTGTATGAGAAATGGACAAGCTCCCATCATAACGTTTCAGTTCCCAACTACTTGTTTTCCCAAATGTTTCACTCTTTAGACAGCCAGGGAAGAATTCTGCATACCACAAATATATTAATTCTGGATACCACTATTGTCTCTAATTGTGGTGAGACATTTCCATTGCTAAATGCACTTTTAAGTTGGTTATAACTTCCTTAGATTACCTTTTGAGCTGAAACTTCATATATTCCCTCAAACCATAAGAGATTTTGTGTGTATGTGCGCCAAGAAGTTTAAAATATCCATTTGGCCACTGAATTATCTGAATAGGAATAAAAATTATTTCCAGCTGTTTTTATTAATTATCTTTCGTACTTTAACAACTAAGCTTTGTTTCAAACTTTGCATGGGTATATATTCCTGAACGAAGAACATATTCTTTGATTTGAAGAAATTTTGCTCTGAAATAGTTAAGCATGTTTTAAAAACACATGAAGATGTGGTGTTTTAAATGTTTGCAGGTGTGCAGACTGTTCTAAGGGTTGCAAGTGTGGCTTTTTTACCCCTTCCCCTTGACATCTTTATTCTCAACTAGTGCTGGATAAAGGCATAAGACCCGTAAGCGTGTGCCTGGAGATTGAGTTCCTGGAGTTACTTGATAGCTCAAAATCTGAGCTTCCATTTTTTTTTTTTAAAGTGTATGCTTTCGTGGGATCATAGATTTGCACGAAGGGTTGTCAGCAAGGATCCTCCTCACCCCTGAACACCAGGTTCTAGGCGGAGGTGGTGGTGGTGGTGGTTGGACGTCTCACATATAGAATACCAGTGAAAATGAGGTAGGTTCAGAAGAGGCTAAAATAGGGAAAGAACACGTTAAAAATTACTTAGATAAATTAGATGTCTTCAAGTCACCAGGGCCTGATGAAATGCATCCTAGAATACTCAAGGAGCTGACTGAGGAGATATCTGAGCCATTAGTGATTCTTTGAAAAGTCATGGAAGACGGGAGAGATTCCAGAAGACTGGAAAAGGGCAAATATAGTGCCAATCTATAAAAAGGGAAATAAGGACAACCCAGGGAATTATAGACCAGTCAGCTTATCTTCTTTACCTGGAAAGATAACGGAGCAAATAATTAAGCAATTAATTGGCAAATATCTAGAAGATAATAAGTTAATAAGTAACAGTCAGCATGGATTTGTAAAGAATTAATCGTGTCAAACCAACCTGATAGCTTTCTTTGACAGGATAACAAGACTTGTGGATAGGGGGGAAGTGGTAGACATGGTAGATCTTGACTTTAGTAAAGCTTTTGATACTGTCTCGCACGACCTTCTCATAAACAAACTAAGGAAATGCAACCTAGATGGAGCTAATATAATATGGGTGCAAAAGTGGTTGGAAAACTGTTCCTAGAGAGTAGTTACTAGTGGTTCACAGTTATGCTGGAAGGACATAACGAGTAGGGTGTCACGGGGATCAGTTCTGGATCCGGTTCTGTTCAATATCTTCATTAATGATGTAGATAATGGTATAGAGCAGTGGTTCTCAAAGCCGGTCCCCTGCTTGTTCAGGGAAAGCCCCTGGCGGGCTGGGCCGGTTTGTTTACCTACCGTGTCTGCAGGTTCGGCTGATCACAGCTCCCACTGGCTGCGGTTCGCTGCTCCAGGCCAGTGGGGGCTGCGAGAAGCCGCGGCCAGCACATCCCTTGGCCCGTGCCGCTTCCTGCAGTCCCCATTGGCCTGGAGTGGCGAACCGTGGCCAGTGGGAGCCGCGATCGGCTGAACCTGCGGACGTGGCAGGTAAACAAGCCAGTCTGGCCCGCCAGGGGCCTTCCCTGAACAAGCGGCTGACCGGCTTTGAGAACCACTGGTAGAGAGAGTAGTCTTATAAAGTTTGCGGACGATACCAGGCTGGGAGGGTTTGCAAGTGCTTTGGAGGATAGGCTTAAATCTCAAAATGATCTGGACAAACTGGAGAAATGGTCTGCAGTAAATAGGATGAAATTCAATAAGGGCAAATGCAAAGTACTCCATTTAGGACGGAACAATCAGTTGCACATATACAAAATGGGAAATGACTGCCTAGGAAGGAGTACTGCAGAATGGGATCTGGGGGTATTAGAGGTTCACAAGCTAAATATGAGTCAACAGCTTAATGCTGTTGCAAAACAAACATTATTCTGGGATGTATTAGCAGGAGTGTTGTAAGCAAGACATGAGAAGTAATTCTTCCTCTCTATTCTGCGCTGATTAAGTCTCAACTGAAGTATTGTGTCCAGTTCTGGGCGCCACATTTCAGGAAGGATGTGGACAAATTGGAGGGAGGCCAGAGAAGAGCAACAAAAATGATTAAAGGTTTAGAAAACATGACCTATGAGGGAAGATTGAAAAAATTTGGGTTTGTTTAGTCTGGAAAAGAGAAGACTGAGGGGGAGCATAACAGTTTTCAAGTATGTAAAAGATGTTAGAAGGAGGAGGGAGAATAATTGTTTTTCTTAACCTCTGAGGATAGGACAAGAAGCAGTGGGCTTAAATTGCAGCAAGGGAGATTTAGGTTGGACATTAGGAAAAAATTCCTAACTGTCAGGGTGATTAAGCACTGGAAGACATT
The DNA here is from genome assembly GCF_013100865.1 of Trachemys scripta elegans. NCBI lineage: Eukaryota > Metazoa > Chordata > Testudines > Emydidae > Trachemys > Trachemys scripta. The sequence goes on along the minus strand of NC_048298.1, from coordinate 206,630,741 downwards.
GCCTAGGGAGGTTGTGGAATTTCCATCATTGGAGATATTTAAGAGCAGGTTAGACAAACACCTGTCAGGAATGGTCTAGATCAGTGTGATATAAAATTATTCTACTTAACTGCCAGAGGGCAAATTTGTCATGTACACATGGGAGAAAGAAGAAGGGAAAACATCAGCTATGGGTTGTCTTCATTCAGGAAGTTCCTTCGAGAGGAAATGTAACCAAACTCCAAACCTGGAGACATGGAACTTTCTGTGCCTGCGTCCTGTAGATAACTAACTGCTTGGTTTGCAAAATAAGCAAGGAGGAGGGGGCAAGTAAATGAACAAAAAGGGGTCATAAGAGGGGCAGATACACGTAGCTTGCTAATTATGTATGGTAATGATAGCAAATTTTGGCCAATCATAGAGCGATAAATTATCATAAGCAACTGCATATAAAGCTTTAGTGTAAGTGTTTTTTCTTTCTTCTTGCTGATTTATGAGCTTGAACCCAATTGCAATTGAAATAAATGGATCGCCCCTCCCGGGGCTCCTTGCTTGATTAGCTGTGTCCGTCTCTCCTTATTCCTCAGCTGGAACGGAGAGGAATTTCTATGACAAGTGGTTCCCAAACTTGTTCCGCCGCTTGTGTAGGGAAAGCCCCTGGCGGGCCGGGCCAGTTTGTGTACCTGCCACGTCCACAAGTTCGGCCGATCGTGGCTCCCAGTGGCTGCGGTTTGCCCCTCTGGGACAATGGGAGCTGCTGGAAGCGGCGTGGGCTGAGCCACTGCTTCCAGCAGCTCCCATTGGCCCGGAGCAGCGACCCGCGGCCCCGGGACCCACGATCGGCTGAACCTGCGGACGTGGCAGGTACACAACCCGGCCCGGGCCGCCAGGGGCTTTCCCTGCACAAGCGGCGGAACAAGTTTGGGAACCACTGGTCTAGATAATACTTAGTCCTGCCATGAATGCAGGGGACTAGACTAGATGACCTCTCAAGGTCCCTTCCAGCCCTCTGATTCTTTGTTCATTTGAGTGGGGACAGTGTTGTCCAATCTCCAAGGGAGTCCTAGTCTGCTCAAAGGGGAATGTTGCTGGTCTCCCAACCAGCTCAGCAAACTGCTCTGGTTTTGCTGGCCCCTGCCAGTGTCACCTTGAAGAGGTTCAGGGCCTTGCTGCTGGGGTGGGATCATGTGGAACATGATTAGGTTTTCATATTGCTTTAATCTGTCCCTGTTCTCAACAAACATGGAAGCCTGTTCCAAGCTCTGAACTAAAAAAGCTGGTCCACTTTGCCCATCAAGAATTTTTCTGGATAAAGTACTATTTGGTCTTATTGTTCTTTCTTTCAAATAGAATTAAACAAAACTTTGTTGCTTCATGAAGAGCACTTGAGAGTAATCAGAGATGAATGTATATAATTCGGACATCAGCACATTCCATTTACCTGCAGCTCCAACAAACACTTGAATTTTGTTATGATGCCATAGATTTGCTCAGGAAATAATACTCTTGGAGGGTAAAATGTTTCAGTAAACATTGTATATAGGTAGTATCTTGACCACTTGAGAAAACTGAATCATTAGCTAGTGAAGGGCTAAGTAGATCGGCCATTTGGAAGTAAATTATCCAGGTTCCAGTGAAACTGGTATACACCCAAGTTCTCAGGTTTCTAGTTCTGGTTGTGTTTTCTAACTTTCTTCTGAAAGTGTTTTTTAAATAATTTTTAATTACTATTGTAAATGTCATTTTAGCTAGAAGTGAGCAGGCTAAAGTCAGTTCTACGACATAGACCCATTTCACACAGATGCCAGTGGAGTTGTACCTTTTTACACCAGAACTGAATTTGGCACAGAATGTTTATAGCTATTACATTGTGTAGCTAGCTAGTATTAATCTTTGTTTTGTTATCAGTTGTGCCTACACACCTAATAAAGTGTATAATCTTATATAAAAATCCAGACTCTTTGTTATAGTATCTTTCAGTGCCTGAGGCTCATTAAACTGGTTGCAGTAGTTCTAGCTTTCCTTCTTGGCTGCATGGTTTTAAGAGTCACTGTTCTTTAGGAAGTTGCTTTCTTTTTAGCAGATTTTCTTCTGATGGTTTCTTTCCAATAGTTTTCTAAAGGAAATGCATTGTGTTTTTTGTTGCCAAGTGTGATGAAGAGAATCGAGAACATAGCCAAAACAAGCTGCCCTGCTTATCTTGTGCATGTATAAAATCTAAATCCCCCCCCCCACCTCCAATCCCTCTTTGAAATCCCCTCTGTACAGCAAATGTGTTTATCAAGTTGCTCAGTAGAAATTTTGATTGGGACACTATAAGTACCTGGAATGAGGGGACATTTTAAGAACGGAAGTGCTGAATTCACAACGCTGTTATCTCACAACTCTACATTCTCTACAGGAGCGGCAACAGTCATGCAAACCGTTTACTAATTCCTCAGTAGGGATGTCTGTACAGTGTTCTATTCAGACTCTTAATTAAACATGCAGGGATCTGTAAAAACACATTTAATATGTTGCATTTCCGATGTACAATTTTGAAACCTTTTTTTCTACAGCAGATTCTTGAATATGTTCGGTTGACTACATCTGAAATGGTATTTAAAAATCTTTATGAAACTGACACTTCTGGACTAAAAAGCTGCCGAAAGAATGTTCTCCCTCTCAAAAATATTAATTTTTTTTAGTGGGGTCTTAAAATTTTTGTCTGGTATACATAAAATCTGGCCTTTTATTAAGAGTTTTGAGGTTAACTCACTTGTATTCACTTGCATACCAACTAGTTATGGCCTTATAAAATAGACATAGATTAAAAAGGTTAAAGCTAAAAATAATTTAAAAAAAATAGTTGAAATGTCTAACTGAATAATGTCCTGGCCTCTGACTGGGTCAGAAGACTTAGGACTTCCATACTGAGCTATAGCTGGTGAAGGGAGACACAGACTCTGGGTGGGGAGAAAATGTGGTTTTGTACCACTTACCTGACCTTCAGATTTGGGGCCAAAATGTGCCCAGTGTAAGTTAAAGTAGCCATGGGGGTTCAGTGTTTTTAAAGAGTGAGTAACTTTAAAAGAAAAGTCTTGAACCAACAACTTTAGATGTTACAATTCCATTGTGCTTAATCAATAGACATGTGACTAAAACTTGGGGGGGTTCTCAGTACTTAACTATTGGTCACCAAAAAAACCCACCACTGAGATGAAAGCATTATCATCATGGAGAACCAGAATCAGTCATTATGAGAGAGGTGTATGCTTCTTCAGCAGACTGAATTCCACTGAAGAGGAGATTAATTAATACAAATACATTATTCAATACATTGGAATCTGTTGTTCTGTTGAAAAAAGTCAGGTTTCATTTTATTTGTGGTTGTTAAGTTAGAAATATATATATATGTAAATATAATGTAACTCAGCTTATAAATTCTGTACAAAAATTCTTGCTCATTAAGGAACATGTTTAATAATATTTCAAAGAAGGTACATCCATCACTTAGAGAAAATAAAATCTGGTTAAGAGTTTGGGTAACTCACTTGTATTCACTTGAATACAAACTAGTTAAGCTTCTACAAAATAAACATAGATGAAAAGGTGAAAGCTAAAAATAATTTTAAAAATACAGACAAGAATTAAAAATAAAAAGGGAAGAGTTTAAATTTATAAATCTTAAAACAAACAAACAAACAAAAAAGAGTTAAAAATAAAAAAATCTAAAAAATGAAAAGGCCAGGGTTAAAATACCAAACAAGAAATGTGAGGCTAGGATTAATAACCTACAGTTGAGGCAATGGTGGCTAGGTATGGATTTAATACCAAAGTAAGAATTTGGTACAGATCACGGTATTACCTTTTTAATTTATTTTGGTAAAAAGCACTAACAAGCCATGTACCAGCTGTCATAACTCCCTACTTGAATATTTGTGTACTCTTTCCCTCCTTTAGTATCAGATATAGCACTTGTCTGTGCACAAGCACAAGGCTGTGTGGATCCCATAGCTTTTGAGCTCCTAAACCTGAGGCTTTCTTCCTTTTAGGTCCCATTTCTGCAAACAGTTAAACTCTTTACTCATCTGAGTTAGAGCTGGATGGGAAACGGTTCTTCTGTCCTGCAAAACTTTGAGATTTCAAAAATCTTTTCCATTCTACATCGGGAGGTTTGGGTGAGGGAGAGAGAGAGAGATTTACCCATCCAGTAGCTTTGTGGTCAGGATACTCGCCGGGGATGTGGGAAGCCCAGGTTCAAGTCCGTGCTCCCACATCCCAGGTATGAGCCCTAACCACCAAGCTATAGAGTTATTCTCTCTTTTGTCCAATGAATGACCCCTATCCCAGATAGCCAATAACCTGGTAGTTCAGGTGTTCATCTGGGATAAGGTAGAATTGCAGAGCTGGGACTTGAACCTGGGCTGGTTGGCTATTCTAGAGACTCTCTCTCTCACCAGAATTTCCCTCCTGCATCTCAGAAACTGTTTCAACAAAAGGTTTGTGTTGATGAATTGGTATTGTCCAATGCGAAAACCGGTTTGAAAAATTCCCAACCACTCTGTCAGTAGTTCCACTTTCATTGTGGGAACTACTTAAGTGAATATATTTTTAGGATGCAGCTCTTCTTTTATCCGTAATAATGACTTTCAGATTCTGTTCTGTTTTTTCTTCAATCACATTTCTACTTATCACACTTCAGCAGAATTTGATATCTTGTAATTTAGCATCTTCTAGGCAGGAATTCATGACTCCTCAGAGCTATACGTGCTTTTTAATTTCATATAATTTAACAAGACAACATAAAGCTGTATTTGTGATGTATTACTTAAAGTATGAAAACAGCAGGCTGTTGAGTAGTAATTTATAACAAGAGCTGTGTTTATGGTACCATGTGGTTTACCTTTCTATACCATTGTAATTTGTTCCCCCTTGAAATCTGCCAAGTCTTCAACTCTTTTACAAAATTCAATTAAAAAATGTTAAAAAAAACACATTTTGGGAAAATATAAAGTATGATCACTGTTGGCCCTCATGTTTAAAATATTTCCTCCCGATGCCTGGCTTTTTCTTCATTGGACATCCCTTTCGTCTGCTATTTATTCCTTTCATGCAAAATCTTAAAAGCATGGTAGTATGTCTTTGTTATATTTTATACATCTATATTCTAGTGTAGTGCCTTGGAAGAGGCTGCTTTATAAATGCTTTATAAATTTAGGGTCCGATTCCAATCTCAACCACACCAATGTAATTTCAAAGTTACTCTGTTGGTGCTCAGAGAGCACCATTTTTACACCAGAATAACTGGTACTAAAATCTGACCTGAAGTATGTGTATTGACTAAACTGTAGTGGAAAAATAAAACCATAAAAACACTTCATACTTGTAGGAGACAGAACATATGATACTTTTTAAAAGAAAAAATTGATCAGTATAACAAGTTTGAAGAACACTACAATAAGTTCAGAAATTTCATTTTCAAAGGTTGTTTTTAATTGGAACATGTTAAAAAGGTTGTGAAATTTAATAAATGATGGTTCCTGGGAAGCACCTTGGGCAATCTTGATTGTGAAAAGTGTTTTATATCTGCATTAAGAAGTAATTCCCTAAAATAATGGACCATATCCTATCCTCTGCTTCACAGAATTGAAGGTAACAAAATATGCTCTAAATTAGGGGCCAGATCCATGGTGAGGAAAGATTAATGGCTCAGCTGTGTTCTTCCGGTGCCCCAGACTTAGGGCAGATCTACACTACAGCCGGGATTGACGCTCTGGGATCGATCCACTGGCAGTCGGTTTAGCGGGTCTAGTGAAGACCCGCCAAATTGACAGCAGATCGCTTTCCAGTCGACTCCTGTACTCTACCCCCGACGAGAAGAGTAAGGTAAGTTGACGGGAGATTTTCTCCTGTCGACCCCCCCCCCCCACGGTAACTTGACCTAAAGTACGTTATTCATGTAGCTGGAGTTGCATAGCATAGATCGACTTACTGCGGTAGTGTAGACATAGCCCAAGTGGGATGTCCTTTTTGCAGCTCTGGATGGGAAAAGGAACTGCTAAAGATCAACCCCTGGACATAGCATGCTTCCTGCATTTGTGTGTGTGGATGTTTTTCCAGACTGAAATCCAGTTAGTGCTGGTCAGATGAGCAGTAATTCCTCTTTTCTCTTTCCCTACCTTCCCATTCCTTTTTGAGGATGGCTTTTGATGCATGGCAGCCCAACTGCTGAGACTGTAGGTGGGAGTCAAGGAAACTCTGCAGAAGTCCTGGGACTACATGAAAATCGTACTGTCCCCTTACGGTGACCAGAAATCTATGGGTTGAGGGCCAAATCTGTCATTTCATTGACAAATAAGACTCCTGTCCCTTACCTGAGTTTCCTTCCAATTTTCTTCAGGAATTTTTCGAAGTAGCTACACAAAGAAAACCATTACCAGGTGGATACATGGGGTCCAAAATGCTAAGATTTTTAAAATCTAATAAAGTACATGACAAAATAGGACTCCAATTGTATATCATCAGTAAGGCTGTGATTTAATCACGGGTATTTTTTGCAAAAGTCATGGACAGGTCACAGGCAATAACCAAAAAGTCATGGCCCAGTGACCCGTCCATGACTTTGACTAAAAATACCCCTAGCTAAATCTTAGGTCCTGGTGGGGAGGGGTGCTCTGGCGCAATGTGCTGTGGGACCCCAGGGATGCTGCTGCTTGGTGAGGGGAGGGGTGCTCCGGGGCGTCACCGCTGCCAGGGAGGGGGGGTTGGCCCGGGGTGCCACCGCTGCTACTGGGAGGCGCTCTGGCTCCCCCGTTCACTGCCACCGACGCTGCTGGGGAGGGCGGACCGGCAGCGCTGACTACTGCTACTCCAGGTGGGAGGGTGGCTCGGAGTGCCGTTGCTGCTCCCAGACTACTGCTCTGGGGCAACGACCAAGTAGCAGCCGGTGTGGCTGGCCCCGGGGCTGCCCCAGAGTCAGCTGCACCGGTCACTGCAGAAGTCACACAAGTCCCAGAAAGTCATGGAACCTGTGACTTCATGACTGACACTCAGCCTTAATTATCAGTGTATTTTATTGAAAGCAACTATACAGTTTCATAATTAGTTCCTTCGGTGTCTAGCAGTTGCTGACTAATGCAACATTTTCAATATTTACTTATGTGTAACTGAAGGGGCACATCCTGCAAGAAACGCATGTGAGTAAAATAATATTAAGTATTTGCAGGATTGAGCCTTGAAACAATAATTACTGATGCCAATAGAACATAACAGTCCATTGATTGACATGCCTTAAATGAGCACACAAAAAAAGCTTCAAATGCTTGTTTTAAACCTGATTGGGCGCTGTCTTACCAATGTACATTATCTGTGAACAGATGTTGAATGCTGTGCTGTTCAACTGATTATAATGGGACTGCCTTAAAGTGTGACCTTGATTGTGCCAGTTGCAATGTGCTTGAGGGGTTTTCAAATTGCAAATCCTAGTTATTATATGCATAGCAATGCTTTTAACCTTTCTTGGGCTGCCTGAACGTATCCTTAATCAGTACCTTGTATTTTTTGTTCATTTTTGAGGCAGTTGTGTTGGTCATAGTCACAAAAGACACTTTCAATTTCTCTTTTGCCTATAGTGAAATACTTATAGCCCATGACAAGTAAAACACAGGTCTCTGAGCCTACCTAGTCTGTTTGGATATTGCCATAGAATTTTCTACTCCTAGGGAAGGGTGGGAAATCTGAAAATAGGCGTAGTCACTGAATCAAAGATCTAATCACTCAACTAAGCTCTGCAGTGAAGGATAGTGTCCGTAAGCATCACCAATGCTTTCAATTACCTGTGTATATATTTTGACACAGATGTCTCCAATGAATGCTTTTGTTTATTCACACAATGGGAATCTAGTAAAATGATACATTTTAAGATTAAAGTGGAAACTCAAAGGAAATTTCAGTTTCCTTAGGCCGTGTTTGCACTAGAAAGCTTACAGTGGTACAGCTGTACTGATGCAGCTGGGCTGCTGTAAGATCACTCATGTAGCCTCTCCATGCTGACAGGAGAGAACTCTCCTGTCGGCATAACAAAACTGCCTCCATGAGTGGTAGCTCTCCCGCTGACATAGCACTGTCCACATCCGCGTTTCTGTCCGTGTAACTTATGTCACTCGGGTGGGTTTTTTTTTTTTTTTTTTTTTCCCCACACCCCTGAGCGACATAAGTTTTATCAACAAAAGCATAGGCGCTGACTTCCACTGTCCCGGTGGGTGCTTGACCCCGCCCCTGCCCTGCCTCTTCACTAATTTTTTCCCATGGGTGCTCCAGTCCTGGAGCACCCACAGAGTCCGCGCCTATGGACAAAAGTGGTAGAGTAGACATAGCCTTAGGGCAGTGTTGGGCAACCTGCGGCCTGTGGACCGGACACAGCCTGTTAGGGTAATCTGCTGGTGGCCCGCGAGACGGTTTGTTTACATTGACCGTCCACAGACACGGCTGCCCGCAGCTCCCACTGGCCGTGGTTTGCTGTGCCTGGCCAATGGGAGCTGTGGGAAGCGGAGCGGGCTGCAGGGACATGATGGCCGCCGCTTCCCGCAGCTCCCTTTGGCTGGGAACGGCAAACCGCGGCCATTGGGAGCTATGAGCGCTGTGCCTGCAGATGGTCAATGTAAACAAACCATTTCGCAGCCCGTTAGCAGATTACCCTGATGGGCCGACGGACCGCAGGTTGCCCACTACTGCCTTTTTTCTTCTCCCCTTAAATACTTGAGCCCTGTTGTCCTCTTCTTACTCTTTTATAATTGACTAGATGAACAGAAATGACAGCTAGAAAGAACATGTTAGCTCACTCCCCTTTCCAACCTCTTTAGAAGTTAACAGGCTATGTTGACTATGCCTCCTCTTTGGATGGCTGCTGAATATTCTTGGAAAAGCCCTCTCAGAAGCCAAGTTGCCATATACTGATATGACAGTCTGGCTGTTCACAACTACCATTGTAGGTATGGGGGAAAGGATGCACAGAATGCTGTCATTCAGAAATAATTTGCTCATAGGTTTCTCCAGCTATGGCGCACAGATTTTGTAGACCAGTAGCTACAGAGTCAACTTTTTTGGTGGACCAGGGCCTAATTTTATTTTGCTTTCCCTATTTAGTAATGCTATTAGAATGCAAAAGGCAGTTTTTATAGCAATGTTAACTAACTTTGACTTTGGAAGCACAGAATATAAATAGTTTCCAAAGCAATGTCTTGAAATATGACAGTTTTAAAAATTCACCTTAGAAATGAAGAGAGATTAGGGTGACCAGATGTCTCGATTTTATAGGAACAGTCCCGTTGTGTGAAGAAATACTTCCTTTTTGTTTGTTTTTAAACCTGCTGCCTATTAATTTCATTTGGTGATCCCTAGTTCTTGTGTTATGAGGAGTAAATAGCACGTCCTTATTTACTTTCTCCACACCAGTCGTGATTTTACAGATCTCAATCATATCCCCCTTTAGTCGTCTCTTTTCCAAGCTGAAAAGTCCAAGTCTTATTAATCTCTCTTCCGTTCCATACCCCTAATCATTTTTGTTGCCCTTTTCTGAACTTTTTCCAATTCCAGTATATCTTTTTTGAGATGCAGTGACCACATCTACACGCAGTATTCAAGCTGTGGGCGTACCATGGATTTATATAGAGACAATATAATATTTTCTGTCTTATTATCTATCCCTTTCTTAATGATTCCCAGCATTCTGTTCGCATTTTTGACTGCCGCTGCACATTGCGTGGATGTTTTCAGAGAACTATCCACAATGACTCCCAAGATCTCTTTCTAGAGTGATAACAGCTAATTTAGACCCCATCATTTTATATGTATAGCTGGGATTATGTTTTCCAATGTGCATTACTTTGAATTTATCAACACCGAGTTTCTTCTGCCATTTTGTTGCCCAGTCACCCAGTTTTGAAAGACCCTTTTGTAGCTCTTCGCAGTCTGCCTTGGACTTAACTATCTTGAGTAGTTTTGTTTACAGAGTCTCCACAATTCCAAATGTGGGATTATAACTCTTGATGAAGTAGTAATAGTGCTGAAAAGAGTTAGTAGGTATTTTATCTTGCATAGGCAAGTTTATTTAATACTAATTTTAAAAGTGAATCTAAGTAATCCTTGTATCAAAAATGATTCTACAATATTAGTAGCTTTTCTAGAACAGAAGTGCTAGTATTGTAGAAAAGAGCATTGTAGAAGTACAATTATTATGGAATTGCTTCTACAACAAAAGCAATAGGAAAAAAGCCTCCCGATATTGGAGAAAATTACTGTAAATTATTTTTCTTTTGTAGTAAGTTTTTTTTCTGTCATGTGAGTGTGGCTGGGGTAGAGGTTTTGAGCACTAGAGACAAACAGCGATTGAGTAGAGCTTGGAAGAATGAATTGGGAACAGAATCTTTTAAGGCAGGTGCAACCTGAAGATATGAAATGAAGGAAAGGGGTTTGAAAGAGGTACTGACAGATGGACATGGGGAAGGAGCTAGAGAGGTAAAGATAAATGTGGTGTCCTGAAGAGTGAGAAGGGAACTGGAGGGATCAAAGGGGGACCAGACTTAAGGGTACTTTAATTGGTCTTTGTTTTCTAACAGCAACATTTATTTCATTCTAGAGCTGCAAATTCTAAACCATAGTCTATTGCAATAGAATTCTTTATTTTTTCTAACAGGACGTGATAATGCATGTGAGAAAACATCATATATGTTCCTACGGAAAGAACTTCCTGTGCGGCTAGCTAATACCATGAGAGAAGTCAATTTGCTGCCTGATAACTTGCTAAACAGGCCTTCAGTTGGGCTAGTTCAGAGTTGGTAAGTACGGAGAATGAGAAAGAAATTAAGAAATCAGTATATTTCTGCTACTGTAAATGTATTTAAAAGTTTTATAGGTGAAAATGAATCTTATTATCCAGTTCTCTAATTTGAATAATTTATTTTTATAACATTTTTTCCCCGTTGAACTATTATACATATACAAATGAGGCTTCATTTTCTGCTGTCTGATACTAAACAAATACTCTGATACAATTTTCAGAGGTAGAATGGGGACTCCATAAATTGTTTTTTTGAGTAGGAGCCCAGAAATTCTGTGCATGAGTGATTTCAGTGAAAGATTTTAGAGTTCTAAATCAGTAGCTGCTTCATTTTTAAAGGGAAGACTAAACATCAACCTAATTTAATTGTAGCTGTCATGGATTCTCTCATCAGAAGAAATAAGTCCCTGCACATTTAAAATGTTTCTTCTTTCTCCAGCTATCCCCTCATCAAAATATTTGAAAACTGATTTAAGCTTTTCTTGCTCTCATAGCTTGTATTTTAAAAGCTTTAATTCAGTTGGTCCCTTGGACTGCAAAACTCTGTAGTTTGTCCAGTTGGCCTGAGACAAACTATTCATCCTATCTTCTCAGCTGATTTGTATTAGTGTTAATACCAAATTATGGCATCTACTCAGTGACATTTATCTCTACTTTACTTGTAAATTGAGCAAAGGTCTGTAAACTTCTTCCTTGGTTACATTCATAGGGCTCTGAACAAGTTCTGCCACAAGGCACAGCTCTTCATGCTGTTCATGTTTGAGAAGAATTAATCCACAAAATTTATGTTAAAATACCTTTGCATACTCTGCGGAATTTCTCTAGGCATCGATTACCCCTGGTGTGGAATCGTTCCTGGTCGCTGCACTGGTCTCCGGCTCCCCAGTACCACTCCTCGGGCAGGCACTATGGCATCTATGGCTCTTCCCTGGTCACCAGAAGGGCCATGGTCCAAGCCTGAAGGGGAATTCGGCCCCTCACCTATAAAAGGCAAATCGCCACCGGCCCACGAGACCAGCGTGGCTCCTGTGGCAGCGGTGTGGAGGTAGGGGCAATGGCCTGTTCAGTGGCAGTACTGGAACCCATGGGATGTACCTGTTGTACCAGTTCCGTACTCCCACTGTTCCTCCCAGGCCGCATCGGATAAGCTGCCGCGGCACAGCCAGCACCCAAGTCAGAGCTACACATCTTGAAGAACAACAGTCTTTTATTGTCAACATATTAATGAATCACCAATGTCTTCAAGATGACGCAGAGGTCTAACTGATTGCTAAACTCACAGATGGAGTTTTTGTAATGATTCAAGAAATGACATTTGAAGTTCATGATTAGAGGAATGTATTACGTTTATTTGTTATTGTAATGGGTTCATTTTAGGAAGATTAAATTCTTGATCTTCTGTTTAATAACACGGTGTGTGAAATAATAGATCAGAAAGAAAGCTGTGTTTTGAGAAAATAGATATACATGTGGTTTGGACTTGTAACAGATAAGATTTGATGGTGAGAAATCGCAACAAATATTTTCTGTGTTGTATTTCCATGTAGTATAAATGTTGGCTCTAAAGAGTTGTTAAAAGATATTAATTTTTGTATTTCCTCAAATGATGTTTCTGTTATGTTTCTCTCTCAAATATTTTGTTTTGGCTATCAGATGTTATTTAAAAAGAAAAATATTTACTTGTATAAGGCCAAATTTACTAACTCATTAATGTCAGAAGAATAAATCTTTTTTTTTCCTGGCTGAAATTCAAGCGTCTTAACAGGTCACTTAAAAAATTTATTGATGAAGAATCTTGGACAAAATTTATTATACCTGAAATTAATTAACTTTTAAATGTTGTCTAATACTTTCAAATCATCATAGATCCATCAACCTGTGAATTTTTCACAAGTGTAACCGTGCCTTTGTGGGACACAACTGAGAATACCAAATTCAGGACAAACTGCTGAGAAATAAGGCAGATATATCCCAAAACTGGAGGTTATCTCCCATAAGATATACCAAACGAGCAAGAAAAGTAAACTTCTGTTTGACCACATTGGGGTATGTCTTCACTAGCAACGTTAAAGCGCTGCCGTAGCAGTGCTTTAACGTGGCTGTGTAGTTGCGGCATTTGTATTGTTAAAGTGCAGCTCGTGGAGTGTGGGGAGCCCAGGGTTTCTGCCCTGCGGTGGGGTGGTGGAGCTAGAGGCTTCTGCTAGAGACAACAGGTGCCTGCTGGAGGGAGAGAAGGGCACAATTTAAAGATTATCCCCCTCCCCTCCAACAGCTTGAGCCATGCCCTGTCAGGATACCCCCGGTCTTACCCTCACTGACCCCTCCCTGCAGCTCCCGGATGTTAGCTCCATGTGGAGAGCCAGTGGCAAACAGCTGGGAGCTGCCGGGAGGAGCCACTGCTTTAGCTCCATAAGGAGAGGTAGCAGCAAAAGCAGTGGCACTCCCTGCAGCTCCCAGCTGTTTGCCGCTGCCTCTCCCCTTGGCCGCAGCTCCCAGTTTGCCAGCTCCAGCAGCCCCCATGCAGGGAGGAGGGGACCCAGCAGCACCTTGTGACTGAGTGGGGCAATCAAACCCTGGCAAAACTCTCAGAAGGTACGTGACCCCAGGTGTGTGTCCTTTCCCCCCCCCCCCCCATGTCGCCTCTGTCTTCCTCCCAGCAGGGAGGGAGGTCTCAGGGCTTCAGCACTGTAGGGCTGGGGCTCGGTGCTTCAGCAGGAACGGGGCTGAAGCCCTGAGTCCAGGCAGGCACTTCTCACAGGGCTGAAGCCCCAAGCACTGGCAGGTGCCTCCTGTGAGCCTGAAATCCAAAGACCCCATCCATGCAGGGCTGAAGCCCTGAGTCCCAGCAGGCGCCTCCTGCAGAGCTGAAGTTCCGAGATCCCTTTCCACGCAGGGCTGAAGCCCAGAGCCCTGTCAGGTGCCTCCTGTGGGACTGAAACCCCAAGCCCTGGCATGCCTGCCCCAGCTCTCAAATTTCTGCAGATTGTCATATGCGATTTGGAGGGTCAGTAAGTTTGGCCATCCTGCTTATTCTTCAGTTCTTTCTTACCATCGGTGATCAGTGGCCAGAGAATTTCAGTGCTTTACAGTCAAAAAACATTCCTCTGTGAACAATATTTTTTATAGTTAACTTTTACTAGGGATACTTGCTATTGCCTCTCTTGGTGGTTTTCTTTCTTTATTCCTTTTATTCTTGTTTTTAAACCTTATTTTGCTTTCTTTATGTGAGTCTTTCTGGGCCTCATCAGGTACTTGAAGAGCTTGTGCCAAGGTGTTCTGGTAAAAAGGCCTGCTCTCCCTGTCATAAGGCGATACCTGTTAGTGACCTGAACTCTCATTGTTCAAAATACTTGGGTAAGGTTACTTGAGTACTACAGGTGTCTGATCTGCCACTGCTTCAAATACAGAACAAAGAAGCAGAGAGAGATCTAATCTTTTAGATGCAGTCTCATAGAGGGTGCTCTTTGCCCAGCATCAGAACCACTCACTTGGCTCATGGGAGCTCTTTAACCACTCCTTCTAGACATGCTCCCCCAACCTTGCCAACAGACAGAAATCATAGGAGATCCCCTCCACTGGGGCTGTCCTCTAGAAAGCATAAGAGCTTGGACCGCTCCTGTCTGAAGCTTAAGAAGAAGATGGCATCAACTTCTTCGAAGTCCTTGGTGCGGGGACTCCTCAGCAGTGGAATGCCACTCCATTACTGAAGGTAGAGCATGTCCCTAGGCTCACTGCTCTCCAGTACTGGCCCACTGTGGCTCTCACAGGATTGACCTGCCCCAGGACTGTCAAGATTGGCTGCTTCATTGGTGATGACAGTAGATTGTCCCACTGTAAGCAGCAATGACTGCCATCCATTTCAGTGCTGACAATACCAGAGATCTGTGTGGCCGTGAAGGATTTGCTGTGCCTTTTGGTACCACTCTCACTGCTGATTCAAGGCAAAGGTCCTCTGCCAGAACTGTCACAATTTGTGCAGTCTTCGGTACCAATGTTGGAATCTGTTACAGCCTCACCAGTCTCAAGACTGGTACTATCCTCAATGATTTTTTCATTGACAGTGTCTAGGCTCCTAGTACCTGCTTCACCTCAACACACAGTACCAATAGCTGGGAAGCCTCTGATGCTACCCCTGGTATTACAGTCTTAACATAGATCCCAATCCCAGTATCTGAGGATGTCTCCTGGTATCGCACCATCTTGGCCTGAGGAATACTGTTACTCCCTGTTGGAGTCCAAAGTGGGTCCATGTCTCCTACTTCAGAGAGTCCAGGGTTTCCTCCAGAACCCTTTCCCACTTTCACAGAAGGTATTCTGACATGAGCAGACTGAAAGATTGGTAGGCTTGGTCTAGGCACAACTGGCTTCTGATGCCGTATCAGCTCCCTCATTGGCCCTATTGGGTGCCTGTGGGGATGCCTCTAGCATCGAGATGGACATCTCCTCTTCCTCATAGAAGCAGATCATGAGAAGGAAGGCTTCCCTACCCCGTATTGAGAGACTGCTAGTACTTAGTACCAAACAGCTGCTGGATACCAAATTTCTGGACCCTTCCTTGGACCAGCTGTCTACCTCAGTGGTGCAAGATCAGCCTCATGAGGGTTCTACCTTGCCTCCTCTGATTACATTATCCTTGTCACTGGATGAGATTATGGTACTGGAAGCTTCCTCCATCCTCCAGATGACTTATAAAGCTACCAAGAGATCCTGAAAAGAATAGCTGTAGATCTTGGTATTTAGATGGAGATGATGGAGGAGGATCTGCATAAACGTACAGACATATTGCACCCGGCTACTGCAGGGAAAGTAGCTCTTCCTATGAATGAGGTGATAATGCAGTCAACCAGGTCACTCTGGCAAACCGACTCATCTATTCCACCAATGGCTAAGCTCACAGAGGGCAAATGCCAAGTTCCATCCCAGGGGTTGGAACAGATTTTTATTCACACTACCCCAGTTTCACTGGTAGTGGCTGCAGTGAATGAAGGACACTGTCGAGGTAGACCTAAGGCTATTCCAAAAGCTGGAGCTTTTTGGGAGAGAGATTTATTCAACTGCAGGGTTACAACTACACATCACCAAACACCAGACCCTCTTGGCTCGGTATGACCATTCAAATTCGGAGGCAGTGTCTAGATTTGCAAATAAATTGCCTGATGGCTCCAAGGAAGAGTTTCAGTGCCTCTTAGTGAAAAGTTGTCTGGTTTCTTGATCTACTTTGCAGCCTTCCTTACATACCACAGATTCTGCAGCGAGGGTCATGGTGACATCAGTAACTGCACCATTCCTTGTGGTTGCGGTCTTCGGGGATTCCTGCAGAAGTACCCGAGGGTCCCAGAGCCTGGGCTCCAGCACAAACCCAAATGTCTGCACCACAGTTTTACAGCCCTGCAGTCCGAGTCTTAGTCAGATGAACAGGCCAGCCACAAGTGTTTAATTGCTATGTAGACATACCCTTAAAGTCCCTAGGCCTATGCACACTG
This sequence comes from Trachemys scripta elegans, assembly GCF_013100865.1. Classification (NCBI taxonomy): domain Eukaryota; kingdom Metazoa; phylum Chordata; order Testudines; family Emydidae; genus Trachemys; species Trachemys scripta. The sequence goes on along the minus strand of NC_048298.1, from coordinate 206,614,460 downwards.
GCCACAAAGAGGACAAAATATCGTCCTCATTTCCAGCTCAGGCTATCCCTACAGACAATCTGACCATTCTAGGTGAAAACAAAGATCACAAAGAAGGAGGCCTCACCACCTTCTGCCTCTTCAGTCACTTTATCCAGTCAGCCACAGGCCTTTAAACCGCCTGTTTTATGTCTTAGTCAGGGACAGCATACCTGTAAGCTTGGATCTTTCTGGCCCTTTCCCTCCCTTTGGGAGCCAGTTATCCCATTTCCTAAGTGTGTGGCAGATTATCACCTGAGACAAATGGGTGCTAAACACCATGATATTGGGATATACCTTGCAGTTTCTTTGTATCCCTCTCTTCTGCCTCCCTTCCAGTTCTTTTTCACGGACCCATCTCCAAATACTATACTAAGGCAAGAAGTGCAATCTGTACATTCTTTGGGAGCTGTAGAGGAGTTATCTCCTCAACAGCAGATCAGGGTTTTTTCTCCCAGTATTTCCTAATACCCAGAGCCAGAAGGGTTGTCAGATCCATTCTATACCTTTGGATCTAGCAGATACATACAAAAATTATAGTTCCATATGGTTTCTCTTTCATCAGTTATCCCTGCTCTAGATAGAATTGAGAGAGCCTATGCAGTTACTGCCACAGCAAAGGAAGACACAAATGTGGGGAAAGCGGTCCTGCAGTCCCTCTTCCGATGGGACTGCCAGACCCATTTCCACTGAAAACAGCTTAAGAGTCACCTGCAGAGTAATGGACATATGCAGTCGCTCGAAGAAAAAACTCACCTTCTCATGAGGATGTTGTTTGAGATGTGTTGCATATGTCCAGTACACAACCCTTCCTCCTTCTCCAGCACATCAGTCTATCACCTGGATTCCAGTACGAAGGAATTCAAGGATGGGCAGCGTGGCTCCATCCTCTGTACCCTTGGCTTGGATCATGAGGGAAGCCAAAGCATGGGCATAGCTGCCCCTACGTGTACCACTAGGGAAAACTTAGGCACTGGTGCACAAGACGCACAGATACATATGGTGGAATGGATGTATGCAGCATATCTCAAAGAAGAATAGTTATGAGAAGGTGAGTAACTGTTGGTTTATAAGAATTATTCAAAGATGTTTCCGAATTTTGTACAGCAGAACTTTACTAATCTACATTTAGCTAAATGGCTCACTTTATAAAATGCCAACTCCCCTCCCCGAATCATAGTCTTTTCTTACTTCAGCAAAATTTGTCAGCAGATGTAATTCTAAAATCTTATTATTTTAACAAGATACTACATTGTATTCATTAATATGCTGCCAGGTTTTATCAAACAAGTAAAACTAAACAACATTTGACAAAATAAATAAGCAAAGTAAGTCATGTGATGCGTTAGTCATTTTTTGATTAATCTATCTACTTGCTAATTAGCAACAAGTCTGCCAATCAGTAGTGCAATAGTTAATGGTAATTTACATTATTTATTTGTATTACAGTAGTGCCCTGGGGCTCCACTGTCATGAGGGTAGCCCAAACAAGAGACACTAACTCCATATTAAAGAGTATATAATCTAAGTAAAGATAATGCATAAGTCTGTGTTAAAACAATTGGAGGGGAAGGAAAAAGAGAAGCAGAGTTATGGTAATAAGATTATAGAGTTACATAGACCTGTTTACTTTTTGGTGGTTCCAAATTATTTTGATTTTTTTAAAATATTTGACTAAATAATTACCAGTAATCCTCACTGGCCCCTAATACAGCCAATATAGGTGGGCAGTTTCTTAGCTTCCTGGGAGAAGTGGGTCTTTATAGGCAAATTTTGGGAGGGCATGTGAAGTGTAAGGTGCAGTATGGAAGCAAGCGTGAAGGTGTGAAAAGGACAATGGATAGTAGAGTCTAGCATCATCGGTGGAATGAAGTGGTAGGGAAAGCAAACAGATGGAGCCAGTGGTGTTAGGAGTCTTGAAGGTGACAAATTATAACATTTTTCAGAAAGCCCTACACAGTCCTTTTCAAAATGCCTATTTTAACTGAGTGGTTTAAATAGGTAACACATTTTGAGAATAAGTACTCGTCTTCTATATAGTATCATATGCTAATTTTAATTTATTTTTTTCCTCTGTGGAAAAACAATCCTTGATCCCTTGACCCAAGTGGAGATGCCATTGCCATTTTGGGGATGGCTGTGAAGAAGTCTTTCACTTCACACACTGAGACTATACTAACAGGACTTGCTGTGAAGATATATTTGTTCAGTGCTTGGGTACAACAGAGATGGTCTCTAAAGGAAAACCTTAGAAAATGGTAGGCCAGTGCCCCTGCAATTTCTACAGACTTCTAGCACCAGTAAAGAAAATGTAGAGTAAACAATAAAGAGAAAATTTAGGAGCCGATAGTGTGGCCACTTCACCTGAAAGTGTGCCATATTGAATTTACTTTTATTAACAAACCAAAAAACCCTAACACTGCAGATGTTTAATATTCCTGAGCTGCTTTTTTTTTTTTAAAGACAGTTGTAATGAAGTATTGGAAAACACAAACACTTCAATGCCAAGGGGAAGACAAATTTTAAGTTTGTACAGGCTGTGATCAGTGATTTCACTGACACATCCAGAATTGTAAACTGTAATTGACTTTGTGTTTATAAATTATGCCAATCAGCTAGTTATTTTTGAAAGTTCAAATCCTATAATGTGTGTGTCTATTTTATAGTGGTTCAGCACACCACTACTGGGTAGTACTTTCCTTCCTCATGCTGAGTAACAGTCACTATACGTAATGTTTTGCTAAAATGTTGCCAGACATTGTTTGTGCAGGCTTAAAGCCCTTCTTGTTCCCACATTCAGCTACTCAAATCTGTCTTTCCATGTTCATGATCAAAGGAAAGTGCAACATGGAATGAAATAACTTGTATATCAACAGATTATGCTATAGAAATTAATTGCTTTTCTGCCCATGTTTCTGTTTGCCTAGGCAGTTTCTGCTATAGCATATTGGGAAGAACATAACTTGGATAATGAAACATACTTAATTTATCAGAATTGTGCATCTCCATTTCAAGTACATTTGTTCAGTTTTATACCTTTCTATTTTGTTGAAGTTTAATAGTTTTTCAAACTGCTCTTAGGTAAGTAAAAAGATGTTTAATAAATGTGCCTGAAAGCAGGTTAAAAACTAACTTCAAAGAAAAGAAGAAAAATATGGAACAGCATCAATTCAAGGACTTGAGCTGATGATCAAGGTTTCAGAAAACCCCAAATCCACTCTGACTAAGTTTGCATTCTTAATCTTTATTTTTCACTCTGTGCATTAGGGTGCTACAAGCTGCTAGGTAAACAGCTGCAGATGACTTGGATATATGTTTCAATTAGGGTTACGTTTTTCCCTCCACTTCCTAGTTAGATGGAGCTTTGAACCGTCTGACAAGGTTAATATAGAAACTTTGAAGAACTTAGATTTGAAGCTAAGAAAAATAACTTTGGAGGTCTCTGATTCCAACTTGTCGAATACACTGCCCCTGCCATTGAGCTGCAGAATTATTTGAAGAGTAGTGTCTGCTGGGGAGTGCATGAGTTTTTGCATTAGTGTGATGTTGTTGTCTTACTCTGCTGAAGGTGGTGTATACCTCAGTTTCTTTGCCACAACTGCAGAGAGTACAAGGAACACACCTTTTCTTCTTCTGGACTACACTTTCCTTTAGTCTAGCTTAATATTATTTTTTATAAATAGTTTAGACATGTATGAGAAGGCTATGAACCTTCAGCTCTCACTGGGACTATGTAAGGGCTTCAAGAGGTGCTCTTCTTGTCCAGTGATCGTACTTGAGACAAGCGCCCATGTCCAGTGCTTTCTATGTCTGGGTGAGACCCAGTGGGTAACCTAGTGCATGGTTTCCTGTGTCTTCAGTTCCTCTACTAGATGGGGAAGAGATTTGAGGCTCATCAGTGATTTCTCAGTCTCCACAGTGTGATACTGTGACAGGCCCATCAATGCTTCTGAGAGCCCAGCCTCTATTCTAAGGTCTTCTGACACAGGACTCGAAACACATTTTTGCCACTCTAGTCTCAGGGCCACATTTTCTACTATTTTCTAATTACCAAGAAAAGGGGCACTCTGAGACTGATCCTGGATCTCAAAAACCTCAACAGGTACATTCAAGTTAAGGATGCTCATTTGTTATCCTTTCATTATCTCCAGGAGATTAGTATGCATCTCTTGGTTTAAAAGATATCTACTGTCATTTGGAAATCACTCTCATCAAATACCTGAGATTCTTTGTGTGAGGACAAGACGCTACCAAGCGAGTCCTTCCTTTTGGCTGGTACACAGCCGAATGAGTCTTCAAGTGCCTTGTGGTGGTTGCTGCTCACTTCAGACACCCAGGAATATTTGCCGACATATCTGGACGACTGACTCCGAAGGGTCAACTCTTAACAGGAGTCTCCTCAGATCCTATACATTTGCATATTCTTCCAGTCTTGGAGACTATCAGTCAAATGGGAGAAAGTCCTCACTTCAACCTGTGCAAAGGATCACCTTCATCGGAGCTGTCCTGGACTCCACTTGGGCCAGATACTTTCTTCCAGAAGAGAGAGTGGGTTTTTTTTTTTGAAAATTCAAGACTCCTTGGCAAATCTTGGAACAACTACACAATTTTTCCAAAGACTGCTGGGCCTGATAGTCTCCTCATGACCTGTGTCACACCCTTTGCTCATCCGAATATGAGATCTTTGCAGCACTCTGTGGTGCATTACTGCACACCAGTGGAAACAGTCTTCAAAGGAGACTTGAGTGTTCCAACAGCTTCATTGGTAGGAGAGCTCTTCTCTTCCTTACCATCACAGTTGCCATGGATACCTGCAATCTGGGCTTTGATGCATATTGCCAAGACCACCTATTTCAGGTGTTTTAGCCAGTGACTTCAACCATTTTAATGGTTTGACTTTCTTTAAAACTTGGCAGCCAACATGTACTGCTTAATATTATTTTTTGTATTTAAATTATTTTTAGGGCTTATAATAAGTTTGCCTTAACATAGGTTGTCAATTTCAAATTAAATATTGAATAGGTTTATTTTTAAAAAATCAACACGTATTTATTTTAAAGAAATTGATTATTTAAATTAGATTTTTTTTATTTAAAAGTGTGGATTTTTGTTTTTTGGTTTAAATTATACATTTTTTTAATGCATGCTGATTCTGACTGTCCTTTTTTTGCTTTTCTTGGAAATGTCCCACTTTGTAGCAGCCTTTGCATGGAACTCTTTTTGTGTACTGTATATGTTTTTGTTTCAGACAAAATTGTAGTTCTAGGCTCCTGTTAGACAGACAAGATGGGTGAGGTAATATCTTTTATTGGACCAACTTCTGTTGGTGAAAGAGACAAGCTTTTGAGCTATGCAGAGCTCTTCTTAAGGTCTGAGAAACCTACTAAGAGTGTCACAGCTAAATACAAGTTGTAACAGATTGTTTAACATAAGTAGTTAACACATTGTATGATACTATTCAGGGTGAAGTAGTCTGTTAACACGGCTGCAGTCATAGGACAAAAAAGGGAGGTCAGTGGGTTACAGATTGTTGTAACAAGCCATAAATCCAGTGCCTTTATTTTAGTGTGGAGCAAAGTTATGAATTTAAGCTTTCAGTCTTGTCTGTTGAAGGTGTTGTGTAGATTTCCTTTGAGGACGAGGACTGAGAGGTCAGATATGGAGTTGTCGTTTTGTGAAAAGTGTTTGCCCACAGGTGATATGGTGTCTTTGTCTTTTATCATTTTTCTCTGTGAATTCGTTCAAAAGTGTAGTGTTTGTCTGGTTTCATCCACATAGTTATTGGGGTATTAGTGCTCTGGATGAGGTACGCAACGTATTGTGATAGGCATGTGTATGACCCATGGATCTTGAAAAGTGTGTTGGAGGGTATTGACCATCGTATATGTCTGCAAGTTTTTCATCAGTTATGGCAGGGTCTGGTGCTGTGTTGAGTTGGTGGGTCCTGGTCTGTGGGGGACTTGCTTCTGATAATGAGGTTGGTGAGATTGCGGAGCAGGGGTGTCTGTTGTTTGAAGACCAGACGAGGGGGTTCGGGAAAAATTTATTTCAAGATGTGTTCCCCAACAAGTATAGGTTGTAAATATTAAATGATACCCTGTATGGATTCCAGTGTAGAGTGGTAGGTGACAACTAGGTGTGTGCGGTCAGAGGGTTTTTTCCTGTTTTGAAGGAGTTTCTCTTGGAATATTTGTGTGGCCTGTTCCATGACATGATCTACTTCTCTGGGGGAGTGTCCTTGTTTGGTGAAGGCAGTTTTACGTGTGTTAAGGTGTGTATCCTGGACTTTCTCCACTGAGTATATTCTGTGATCTCTGAGTGCCTGGCTGCAGATAACAGGTTTCTTGGTGTATTTGGGGTGGTTACTTGATCTGTGTATGTAAGTGTGATGAGCCATGGGTTTCTTGTATACAGTGGTCAGTAGGGTTCCATTGCTGAAGCTGATCATGGTGTCCGGCAAGATGATGCTGGTGCAGGAGTGCTCTAGAGAGAGTTTAATAGATGCGTGGTGATCATTGAAGTTGTGGTGGAAATCAGTGAGGGAGTTTAGGTTCTGTCCAGAGGATGAAAGTATCATCAATGTATCTCCGGTATATAGTTGTGTTGCCGGCCCAAAAGGACCCGAGGTGGGCAACAGCGGGGTTCGTTGCCCGGTGTGTGCCGCACCAATAGACATACCAGGGGTGGAGAAACAAACCAACTTTATTTAAGAGCTTTGAATAGGCACTAGGAGACCAGCATGTCTTAAATTAAGCGCAGCAAATATAAGGAAGTGTCCCTTTTTATATTTTAAGCTGTTTTTGTGCAGGCTTTGTTTGTTTTTTTCCCACTACCCCTTTCTGCCCGAGCAGTTACCGTTAGAAAAATTTTCATTTGTTTGCTATTTTTGGCCTTTGCAGGCTAAGATGTAGAGGCTTCCCCCCCCCCTTTTTTATTTTTACTGTGTTTGTGAGCGAAACGACAGCTGTCTGCTAGAAAAGCTGACCCTTACATTTTTGCTTTAGCCTGCTTCAGCATGTAAGCAGTTAGCATAGAAGTAGGTGAAAGTTTACAAGATGGAGTTCTGTGGTTTACTTAGACCCAGAGCGCAGGAGTTTCATTGGCATTTATGGCCTTTTACTCCCCCGAGTTACCTGGTAGCTATGCCCAGTGACACCAACAATCCCTCCTTTGAGAACACTCAACAAACCTTTGGCAGAGTTTTCTCATACTTTAAAGACAAAATGCGATTAAGCTCCATGCAATTGGGATCATTAATGAGAGAGTATAAAGGAATTTCTGGGGAATGGGAGGTACAAATCTTACGTATGAGCACTTTACAGCAAGTGAGCAAAAGGAAAAGAACAAAACATATTACAACACCTGTGAGCAAGATGCAAACAATGCCTCCCCCTAGTCCACCTACACTAGGTAACCAACCCCAAAGGGAATCAAAAATAGTGGGTTCCCCTTCCTGGGCCTTCCACTGGTTCAAGGCTTGTTTAGCTGACAAGATATGCTTGTTAATATTTTGTGAAAACTCTGGGACATAGGTACAACATTTTTTTTTTTAATAAGGGCACAGACCCCACCCTGTGAGGCTAACACATAATTTAGGGCCTCGCGGTTTTGTAGAGCCAGCAATTGAAGCTGATACAGCTCAAACTTATGCTTTTTTCTATGGCCAGGGTATTATTGGCAAACTGAGTGAAACAGTAGGTAACAGAAGAATTGCTCCTGCGACAAAAAGGAAGGTTGTGAGAGACCCTAAACATGAACCCATATTGTGATTACAACAACCCAAATGCCCAGAAGATAAGAATTATTGATACCAAACAAATTAAAAAATAAAAGGACCAGGACCAGGTTAGGTCGGCCTTCTGTGAATAGATAAAACCAATGCTCAGGGTTCTCGCGGGGAGTGCGCTGTGGCTGTTCAGAGATATTACAAAGCATTTCCAACGACCCTTACTGTCTTTTGAATAACAGCTTAAGTCCCAAATTGTTACTGGCAGTCTTCTCTGCAGGTTGGACAGTCCACTGTTCAGGAGTGGGTACTGCTTTCAGTTGAAAGTGATGAATCCAGTTCTTGTGTCCTTCGACCTTTGCTGCTGTGTGGGAAACAAGCAGGACAGTGTGGGGTCCCTTCCACTTCTCTTGGAGAGGCTCGTCCTTCCAGGTCTGCATGAGTATAGAATCGCCTGGCTGCAAGGAGTGGACCAGGGTATCCAGCAGAAGAGGCTGTGAATCTTTGGTGTATCTGTGAAGAGAAGTAAAAGAACAGCAGACAAAGAGCACATGTACTGAGACAAAAAACCACACCCCATCTTCCACTCCCCTGCCAGAACCGGTGTAGCATTCATAGGCCATGTCCTTCCAAACATAATTTTGAAGGGACTAAGCCCTAACCTGCCCTTAGGGAGAGCACGAATGCGGAGTAACACAAGGGGCAAAGCATCAGGCCACCTAAGAGAGGCCTCCTGACAGACCTTTGAGAGGTGTCGCTTGAGTGTCTGATTTGTGCGTTCCACTACTCCACTGGCTTGTGGTTGCCATGTTGTATGGAGCTTTCAGGGGATTTGCAGAGCACTTGATATTTTTTGAACAACTTGAGATATGAAGTGCGTTCCGTTATTAGATTCCATCCACTGGGGGAGGCCGAAGCGAGGAATGATATCCTTGACAAACTTAAGAGCCACTGTTTTGGCAGTGTTGTTACGACATGGGAAGGCCTCAGGCCATCCACTGAATTGATCCACCAGGACGAGAAGGTACCTGTATCCTTGGGTCCTGGGAAACTCAGTAAAGTCTATTCGCCATACCAATCCTGGGCCTGGGGTAGGTTCCAGAGTGGCTGGCAACACTGCTACTCCTGGTCGAGGGTTGTTTTTTTGACATATCAAACATTCAGCCTGTACCTGTGATGCTAGGGGTTTAAGTCCAGAGGTTAGAAAATACTTATTTATAAGCTGGGTAAGAGCCTCTTTGCCTGTGTGTGTGGTTTGATGCAGTTTCTGCAACACCGGTCGGATTAGGCCCTTGGGCAAGAGGATTTTTCCCTCTGTGGAATAAAGCCCTCCCTCCTTTTTCTGGAGACCAAGTCTGTCAACCAGGTTTCTGCCCTCATGGCAGTACTAAGGAGCTGCAAGCTCACCTACTGATGGGATGAGGGCATGCATTTGGGCATTCTTCTCTGTTGGTGACTTCAGGATAGCAGCATGCTTGGCTTCCCTCTCTGCTCTGGCATTGCCCTTGGTTACATTTTGATCTTCCCTTTGATGGACTTTGCAATGTACCACTGCTACTGCTGAAGGGAGTTGTACTGCTTCTAACAGCCGGAGAATTTGAGACCCATGCTTAACCGGAGAACCTTGGGCTGTTAGCATTCCCCTTTGCTTTCACAAACCAGCGTGAGCATGCAATACCCCAAAAGCATACTTTGAGTCAGTAAAGATATTAACCCATTTGTCTTTTGCCAGCTCGAGTGCACGAGTCAGGGCCATTAGTTCAGCAAGTTGGGCAGATGTCCCAGCAGGTAAACTTTCAGCTTCCATGGTATCATGGAGAGACACAACAGCATAACCAGCCCTCCTTTGCCCATCTACAACAGTACTACTGCCATCGGTATACCATTCCAAGTCAGCATTTGGGAGGGGTTGATCTTTTAAATTTGGGCGGCTGGAGTAGTGGACATTTATGATTTCCAGACAGTCATGTTCCTGCTTTTTTGTTTCTGGTAGCAGGGTAGCTGGATTAAGGGAGGGACAGGTTTGCAGGGTAACTTCAGGATTTTTTTTAACAGTTTTGCCTGGTACCGAGCAACCCAAGCCCGTGTGAGCCAGAGACCACCCTCAGTGTCCAGCAGGGCTTGAACCATATGGGGAATATACACTTGCACAGTTCCTCCCAGTGTCAGTTTTTCAGCTTTCCCAAGCACTAGGGCAGTGGCTGCGACCGCTCTTAAGCATGCTGGCCATCCCTTTGCAACTTGATCCAGTTGTTTAGAGAAATATGCCACAGGACGTTTACAGGCACCTAATAACTGAGTAAGCACTCCCAGGGCCATCCCTTTCCTTTCATGCACATACAGTTGGAATGGCTTAGAGAGATCTGGCAGACCCAGGGCTGGGGCTTCCATCAGCTTCCTTTTCAAGATTTTAAATGCCCTGTCTGCTTCTGGGGACCAGTGAAAGGGGTCACGATCCGCTCCCTTAACACGTTCATACAGAGGTTTAGCCCACAGTCCAAACTCTGGGATCCATATTCTGCAAAAGCCTGCCATGCCCAAAAATGCTCTAAGCCGTTTACGGTTGTTAGGGATAGGAACTTGGCAGATAGCCTCCTTTCTGTTATTTGAGAGTCTTCTCTCTCCCTGCCTGATGTGAAATCCCAGATACTGTACGTTAGAGAGTGCAATTTGAGCTTTGCTTCGAGCTACCCTGTATCCTCGGAGTCCAACAAAGTTCAGGAGACTCACAGTAGCTTTAAGACAAGGAATTAGACCCACAGCAGCAATTAGCAAATCATCTACATATTGCAGAAGGAGGGCTTTGTCCTCATTGTTCCACTCCTCCAAGTCTCTAGCCAGAGCCTGGCCAAACAGAGAGGGGGAATTTTTAAATCCCTGGGCCAATACTGTCCAGCAAAGCTGCTTTTTAACCCTTCTGTTGTCCTCCCACTTGAAGAAGACTATCTCCTGAGATTGGGTGTCAACTGGAATTGTGAAAAAAGAGTTTTTTAAATCTAGGACCGAGAAATGGGTATACTGCCCCCCTATAGGGGCCAGCAGTGTATACGGGTTCAGAACCAGGGGGTGCAGAGTCTTAACCCATTCATTGACTGCCCTGAGGTCCTGTACCAGCCGATATGTGCCATTGGGCTTTTGTATGGGCAGAATGGGGGTGTTCCAAGCTGACTGGCATTCTTGTAGTATACCATACTCTAGGAACCGATCTATAGTCTTTTGCAGTCCCTCTTTGGCTTTCCTCTTAATTGGATACTGTTTGATTCACACTGGGCTTTTTCTTGGGAGGAGCTGAATATGAACCGGGGTTTGACGGGTTGCTTTCCCTGGGACCCCTGATGCCCAGACAAGGGAATACACCTGGTCCTCCCACTGGCTCCACTCTGGGGCTTGCATAGCTGAGGGTTCAACTGCAAGGGTCATTATTCAAGCATTCTCAGGGGGTAAGGTGAGGGTTATATCATTTTGAGTGAAATGCAGGGTGGCACCTAAGCGACAAAGCAGGTATCGTCCTAGTAGTGGTGTTGGACAATCAGGGAGGTAAACCAGCTTGTGAGATACAGTTTTGTTTCCCAAGACACATTCCGCTGGGGCATACACTGGGCACTTGGTTCCTTTCCCTGTGGCACTCACCACAGTGAGGGAGCCTGCCACATGCAGCTGCAGGGGTTTGTTTACTGCGGTTTGTGCAGCTTCAGAGTCTATTAAAAAGTCTATGTCCGAATCTCCCACCCGCACTTTTACTCGGGGTTCCGGGGGTAGGATGGTCCGTCTCCCCTGACACCCCTATTCTTGATCCTCCGCTGCCATTATAGGGTACCTTCCCTTTCAAGGCATTCATTTTTCTAATGTCCCTCCTTTCGGCATATGGCACACTGGTTGTGACCCAGGCGCCTTTCCTGGGGACCAGGGCGCCCACATCCACAGCCTCTTACTCCCCGGCCCCTTCCACCTCTTTGTGGCCTTTCTCTGCCGCCGGCCTGCACTGCTGCTACCATTATTTTCACTTGTCCTTTTTTTTTTTCCCCTCTCTAAGGGTATAAGCCCTATTTGCAGTCTCCAAAATCTGAGCCATAGACATTCCCATTAAATCCTTTTTTTTTTTTTTTTTGCAGTTTCCTTTTAATATCAGGGGCCGCATGACTGGTGAAGATACCCTTTATAATTGCCTCACTTGCCTGATCATCTGGGTTTGCACTAGTAGTTTGCCTGATGTTATCCCGAATACGCTGCAGGAAAGCCACTGGACTTTCTTTTGAGTCCTGGATTAATTCATATGGATTGGCCCAATTGTTATGTCTGACAGCTGAGTGCCGAAGGCCATGCATAAGCAGTTCCTTACAGGAGTTAAGCATCCTCAAATCCCTCTCCTCATTTGGGTTTCACTGGGAGTCCGCTACGGAGACAGCAATCTCAGGCAGGGGCTTGCCTTCTCTGTCCTCATTATGCCTCTTCTGTGCCTCCTCCCTAGCCTTAGCTATAACCTGATTCCGCTCCATCTCAGACAACAAGGTTCTCATAAGAATATTGCAATCATCCCAGTCGGGCTTATTGCTAGCTAGACACCCTTCAAAGATTGAAATAAACTTGCTTGGATTCGTTGAGAATTCCCCTGCTTCTGCCTTAAAGGCAGCTAGGTGCACTGGGTTAAAAGGAACATGAGAATACACTGGCACAATCTGGGCTGCACGATCCTGTGTTCGTGGACAGGCTACCACATTCTCAGTAATCAACGGATACAATCCCACCAAGGGGTACTCTCTGGAGCCTGTGGGGGTGCTGGAGCTGAAGGGGATACCGATTCTGCCATTACAACCGTAGGAGGATTCTGGGGTTTAGCAGCAGGTACTACCGAGTCTGTCGGAGTCAAATGGCACTTGTGCAAAATATCAGTCCTATTTAACGCCATAAACGTATAAGCATAGAGATGTTCATTCCATTTACCTGTTCTCTGACAAAACAAAAGTAACTGAAGGATCATGTTGTAATTAATTGATCCTTCCGGTGGCCACCTTTCTTGGCACTCTAGCTGATATTGAGGCCAATCAACTGTACAGAACCTTTTCAATTTACTTTTAATCAACTGGTTCGATCCAAACACTTTCCAGTTCACCAGAATGCATTCTAAGGGTGTACACTGTACCCTGACGGCCGTACTCCATCCCTGCACCATACTCTAGGGAGACACTGGGCGTCCTCAGGTCAAAACAGGTAAAGTCCCCACTGGACTGTTCCTACCTTATCCAAGGGTCCGGTTCTTCACTGTTGCCCACAGCTGCTTCTCCACTACTCGAGTGCGTTGCACCGTTGTGCCCTCCAGGGTCGAGCAAACCACATCTCCGCCGAGGCCCCCGATGAAGTCACCGGTGCGCGCTGGGCGTCGGTCATCGCTGTAATCCGTCGGCCGCCAGGAGGGATCCGGGCAAGGCTAAATTTCAGCCTCGAGCCCACCCAGGGACGCCAAAACTGTTGCCAGCCCAAAAGGGCCCGAGGGGGGCAACAGCGGGGTTCGTTGCCCGGTGTGCGCCGCACCAATAGACACACTAGGGGTGGAGAAACAAACCAACTTTATTTAAGAGCTCTGAATAGGCACTAGGAGACCAGCATGTCTCAAATTAAGTGCAGCAAATACAAGCAAGTGTCCCATTTTATATTTCAAGCTGTTTCTGTGCAGACTTTGTCTGTTTTTTCCCCACTACCCCTCCCTGCCCGAGCAGTTACAGTTAGAAAAATTTCCATTTGTTTGCTATTTTCGGCCTTTGCAGGCTAAGACGTAGAGGCTTCTTCCTCCCCCTTCCTTATCTCTACTGTGTTTGTGAGCGAAATACAGCTGTCTGCTAGAAAAGCTGACCCTTACATTTTTGCTTTAGCTTGCTTCAAGCATGTAAGCAGTTAGCATAGAAGTAGGTGAAAGTTTACAAGATGGAATTCTGTGGTTCACTTAGACCCAGAGCGCAGGAGTTTCATCGGCACTTATGGCCTTTCACCCCCCCAAGTTACCTGGTAGCTATGCCTAGTGATACCAGCAGTTGGTTTCATGGTGCATTTGTCCAGAAATTCTTTCTCAAGGTATCCCATGAAGAGGTTATCATATATTGGAGAACCATCCTAGTACCCATGGCTGTTCTCAGGGTTTGGACAAAGCATTGTTGAATATAAAATTGTTATGGGTGAAGATGAAATGGATGAGTTTGACAGTACGCTTGGGGAATAGCTGAGTGTTGTCCATTGCCTTGTACATATGTGAGGCAGGCGGTGATGCCATTATTGTGAGGGATGTGGGTTCTAGGGAGGTGACATCCACAATGGCAAGGATGGTGTTCTGAGGGAGGTTGTTAATGTTGTGGAGTTTCTAGAGGAAGTTGGTTGTGTCTTGAAGAAAGGAGGCCCTTTGTGTGGTGAGTGGCTTGAGGCTGGTTTCTGTAAGTCCTGATATTCCTTCAGTAAGAGTGCCATGGCCAGATATGATCTTTCTGAGTGGGCTTCTATGTCACTTAGGTGTCTTTGAACATTTTACCCCGGTTCTTAATGTCACATCTCTTTATATTTCAGGTACATGCAAAGTTTCCTTGAGTTTTTAGAATATGAAAATAAAAGCCCTGAGGATCCTCATATTCTGGATAAGTAAGTAATGATTTATTTTAAAAGTAAAACCACCATAGGAAAATGATCTGTTACAAGCCAGGATTTCTGTTTATTGTAACAGCACAGAAGTAATCAAATTTGTAATGTAGAATTCAGGTAGTTAAGGTTGAGTTTGTACTAACTCAAACATAAATCTATGTTTGTTTGAACAACCTATGCTGTATCCTGCTAGTTCCTAACTTGCAATACTGTATAATGTGTTAAATTAAAGGTATGTAAAAGAAAAAATTATATATAAATAAAGGTATACTAAAGGTACCAAACACTTTTAATACTAAAAAAAAAAAAAAAAATACTTAAGTACTCTGGTTTTCCTTGAGCTCAGATACTCTATTATGGTATTTTAATATATTATGTTAATGTATTCATATTTCAAACAGGTCTGTAACTTGGAACAGAACACTTACCATACAATAAAAATTACTTCGGGTGAAATCCTGTCACTATCGGAGTCAACGGGAGTATTGCTATTGATTACAATGGGGACAGGATTTAACCCTTCATTGCTATCTATCAGAGCTGAATTCAGACTAATGACTTTGAAGTGAAAGGTTTCATGGGCCAAATTCAGATCAGAGAAAAGCAAGCCACAACTTACACTGAAGATCAATCTTCTTCTGATTTTCTTACTGTGAGTAACAAACACTCTACTTCAGATGAGAAAGTCATACTAGCTCCTTTCTTGCTCATGCATCAATACCATTAAAGGAAAGATTCTGTGTTTTTAATTACCTTAGATGTTTAATAAACTGCAATTTAGAGAGTCCATCCAATACTGTAGTCACCCTTGACACTCTTAAAAATGTACTAATAAATAGGCAGACCCATCAGTTACCCAAAATCATATCAAATAACCCAGCAACAGCATAAATATAACAAAAACTAATCAACAGACCCCAACACCACTGCTATTCAGCTCTGTCCTACAGTCATATCTTCATAGTCACGGGAGAAAAGGTGGGGACTCTGAAGGCTAATGGACTTGGACTGTTACAGAGTTGAGGAGGAAGCAAGTTCCAAAAGTTCTCCATTACATCTGTATAACCATATGATTCCTTTGAGTTTACACAGGTATGACTGAACACAGAATTTGGCCCTTCATTTGAAACTTGGTAGACAATTTTGTTGATGATGCATGAGAAGGAATAAACTCTGCTGTTGCTCCCTCAGTTATATTGGTTCTGCAGTGCTAACAGTATTAAAGTAATAAGTTCTTTTCATCATTAAAGTAAACAGATTAGACTTGGTGCTGATCTGTTGAGTAAGATGTAGTGTTTAGTTTTTTCCTGTGTAGACCAGGACAGCACTTTAAACTGATGTTTCTAATAGCTATATTCTCTTTCAAAAAGGTAAATAAGATATGTCCTCATGCTTCATTCTTGGTTTTTAAGTGATTCTCAAACTTCATCACAAATTTCTGACTCAACTTGTATACCTATTCCATTTAAAATGAGTCCCTCTGCCTGTCTTTCATTCTAAATACTTCAAGTGGAAGATTTTCTCCATAAGCTGGATATCAAAAATGCCTTCCACTTTTATGTAGAGAAATGAAAGTTTTTGCATAACTCTTTTCTTGTGTTTAGGTCAAAAAGGGTTAACCTATCCAATCAATAGTCACTTGAATTGTGACTTATTCAGAAATTGCCATTACAGAAGGTTGCCACGCTTACTCTGCTAAAGCTGTGGTGATGCTCTTGTGTTGATACAAAAGCCAGATCGTAAGTTAGATCTGATGCACGTTTTGGTAAAACTGCTCCTTCGGTCTATTTACAAATTATGGAGCTCTTCACCTTTGCTCCAGAGGGGTTAATGCTAGGTAATCTCTGTGAGTGGGGACATCAGTGAAAGATTTTTCATGAAAAATACAAGGTTATTTGCCAATAGAGTTCTCCAAAAGTATTGAGTACTAAGATCTACTACGGATCTTGTTACATCATCTCAGCTTGTCTTCATGTAGCTACTGTTTCTGGATAGATAGTTATAAAATGAAGGGGTAAAGAACTCCTCTTCTTCTTACTGATGCTGCCTTCATGCACATCTGCCAAAGCACATGAAATTGACTAGGTTCAACCAGTTTTCTAAGAATTCCTGCTCTGTGCAACTCAATGTTACTTACTCTGTTTTTGCTGAAGTAGTATGTAGTATTTTGAAAACTTGGTTACTAGTGACTAACTCAGAATATTAATAAATTTCTTCATTCTGGTGTCATGTGAGCTTTGTTTGAAATAATTGGTGCTTTTCTACAGTCTAAAGTGAAAATATCAGGGGCCAACTTGACCGACATGGGGCATAGCAAGATTAAGGAAAAGTGGTAAACTCATAAATAAACATAAATATATTCAGGTTGTTAGCCTTTTTAAAAAACGTTTCGGTCTATCTTAGTTCATAGACAGAAATATCTTCAAGAGTGAAGCAAAGCATCTTTGCAGATAGGACGAGGAGCAGTTGCATCCTAGAAATAACTAAAGATTCCTTTATAATACATGTTGTCCTCTGTACCACTGAAGGATTCTGGTTTCTAGGCAGGCATGCTTTCTGATATGAAACATAAAGAAATTCAAGTTTGTTTCCTTGTAGCACTATATCTCTATTTGCAGAAGAGAAAATAAGGCCTGGTCTACACTAGGCGTTTATGTCGAAGTTAGCGCCGTTACATCGAATTAACCCTGCACCCGTCCACACCGCGAAGGTATTTAGTTCGACATAGAGGTCTCTTTAATTCGACTTCTGTACTCCTCCCCGATGAGGGGAGTAGTGCTAAATTCGACATGGCCATGTCGAATTAGGCTAGGTGTGGATGGAAATCGACGCTAATAGCTCCAGGAGCTATCCCACAGTGCACCACTCTGTTGACGCTCTGGACAGCAGTAAGAGCTCGGATGTTCTGAACTGCCACACAGGAAAAGCCCCGGGAAAATTTGAATTTGAATTCCTTTTCCTGTCTGGCCAGTTTGAATCTCATTTCCTGTCTGGACATCGTGGCGAGCTCAGCAGCACTGGCAACGATGCAGAGCTCTCCAGCACTGATGGCAGTGCAATCTCAGAATAGAAAGAGGGCCCCAGCATGGACTGATCGGGAAGTCTTGGATCTCATCGCTGTGTGGGGCGATGAGTCCGTGCTTTCCGAGCTGCGATCCAAAAGACGGAATGCAAAGATCTATGAGAAGATCTCTAAAGACATGGCAGAGAGAGGATACAGCCGGGATGTAACGCAGTGCCGCGTGAAAATCAAGGAGCTGAGGCAAGGCTACCAGAAGACCAAAGAGGCAAACGGACGCTCCGGATCCCATCCCCAGACATCCCGTTTCTACGAGGCACTGCATTCCATCCTCGGTGCGGCCGCCACCACTACCCCACCACTGACTGTGGACTCTGAGGATGGGATAGTGTCCACGGCCGGATCCTCGGACATGTTAGCGGACGGGGAAGATGAGGAAGGAGATGAGGAGGACGAGGCAGTCGACAGCGCTCACAACGCTGATTTCCCCGACAGCCAGGATCTCTTCATCACCCTTACAGAGATCCCCTACCAACCCTCCCCAGCCGTTACCCCGGACACAGAATCTGGTGAAGGATCATCCAGTAAGTGTTGTAAACATCTAAACATTTATTTGTAACAGAACATGAATATTAACAATTTAAAAAATGGGTTTCTCATGATTAGTTTGATTAACTTTACGGTTCAGTCATGGGCAGTGCAACTATTGAAAAAAAATCTAGCAATGTCCGGTTTTGCATGATTGTCCTGCCCAAGCCGCTCTACTGTTTAGTCCCTGCTACTGCAGCTACAGTAAGATGCGGTCTATATGTCCGGGGATGGAGCAGAAATCCTCCTGGGACATCTCAAGGAAGCTCTCCTGCAGGTAATTTGAAATCTGCTGCATTAGGTTCTTGGGGAGAGCGGCCTTATTGGGTCCTCCGTAGTAGGACACGTTGCCGCGCCACGAGACTAGCAAGTACTCCGGAATCATTGCTTGGCACAGCATGGCGGCATACGGCCCTGGTCTTTGGAGGCTTTCCCGGAGCATTCTCTGTCTGTCGCTCTCAGAGATCCTCATGAGGGTGATGTCGCTCATGACCTGCTTTGAATGAGGTAGGGGAATGTTAGTGTTGGGACTGCTTTACCGTTCCTTTACAGAACTGTAACCGCTGGTTTGCAGCCACGCGGTGGAGGCGGGAGAGGGGCAGCCGAAAGGGATCGTTCCCGGGGACAGCCGCGAGGGTGTGGCACAGGAGCAGACTTCCTGCTTGCCGGATTGCTGGCAGCAGGGACCGACATTGATTTCAATGTGAAATGAGGCCATTGCTAATATTAAAGTTTTAAGCTGCCACGAATCTACGGCTTACCATGTCTGCGTGCAAGAGCAATTCCGTTGTCCTGACACGGTTCTCAAATGTGCTCTGCAAAACCCCAGACACTGAATGCGAAGGCCGAGAATTCGACCTTGTGCTGAGTGCGCATGTGATAGGTGCTGTGCATGGTCCTGTTCACAGAGAAAGACTATGTTCTTTGTTCACAACTACATTTATCTTTCTGAGGAATTCACTCCCTTTTTCCCATTCCCACAGCCCCATCTGCGACTGTCTCACAACCTAGCCTGTCATCACACTCCCAGAGGCTAGGGAGGATTAGGCATAAGAAGAAGAGGACACGGGAGGACATGTTCTCAGAGCTTATAGCCTGCTCCAGAGCCCAGGCAGCACAGCAGACCCAGTGGCGGGAGAACTTGACCCGAATGCACCAAGCCAACATGGATCGGGAGGAGAGGTGGCGTCAGGAAGACCAGCAGGCGACTCAAACCCTGCTTGGACTACTGAGGGAGCAAACGGACACGCTCCGGCGCCTTGTGGATGTTCTGCAGGAACGGAGGCAGGAGGACAGAGCCCCGCTGCAGTCCATCTCTAACCGCCCTCCCCCGCCACCAAGTCCCATACTCCCCTCACCCAAAGTGCACAGAAGGAGAGGCGGCAGAGTCCCTGCTAACTCTCACTCCACCCCTGCAGAGAGCTCGAGCAGCAGAAGGCTCTCATTCCCCAAAGTTTGACAAGTTCTTTCCTTCCCGCCTGACACAAGCCCCCGTCCAAGTTTCACTTCCCAGTTCCATGTGTAGTTGATAATAAAAAATATGTTTCTGTTAACTACTGTTTCCATCATGTTCTTTTGGAGGAGGCGGGGAAAGGGGGTTGGTAATTGGACAGGACAGTCACCTTTGGCAGGGTACATAGTCGGGGGCAGGCACAGCAGCAGGGCACATACATAGTGCAGTGATGCAGTGACTACTTACCCTGGTTAGTCTGGGAGGTTGTTTTCATGTTATGTGGTGGGGGGTGGGTTGCTCTGTGACTTTGTGGCAGGGGAGGGCAGTTAGAGATCTTAAGCGGCGGTCCTTAGGCAGGATCACAGAGCCACACAGCAGGGGATCTGTAACCGTCCTCCCCCTGCCACAAAGTCACATAGACCCCCCATACACACAGTCCCTATCAGGAGGGGTGACAGGCTCCGTTGAAACAACCATCCCACCGCAGCGGAGCCTGTCAGTCCTTGAGTTTAGAAGCTGCATTCGCGCGACTACACTACACCCGCTCCGCACCACAGTCTGCGTCCCAGTTTTAAAAAATTCCCGCGAAAACAGTATTAAAGAAAACGGTGTGCTTTAACAAAGTAGAACTATTTTTATTTTGAAACGTGTGTTGGAAGTGGGGTGAAGGGGGTATGTAACTGGATAGGATAGTCAACATGAACTGGGTAAAGAAACGGGGGCAGGTTCGGCTTCTCTGTACACAAACTTTAAAGTCACAGGTTACCCTGCTCACTCAGGAACTTTGCTTTCAAAGCCTCCCGGATGCACAGCGCTTCCCGCTGGTCTCTTCTAATCGCCCGGCTGTCTGGCTGTGAGTAATCAGCAGCCAGGCTATTTTCCTCAACCTCCCACCCCGCCATAAAGGTCTCCCCCTTGCTCTCACAGAGATTGTGGAGCACACAGCAAGCTGCTATAACAATGGGGATATTGGTTTCGCTGAGATCACAGCGAGTCAGCAAGCTTCTCCATCTCCCCTTGAGACGTCCAAAAGCACACTCCACCACCATTCTGCACCTGCTCAGCCGGTAGTTGAAGAGTTCTTTTTCAGTGTCCAGGGCACCTGTATAGGGCTTCATGAGCCAGGGCATTAGCGGGTAGGCTGGGTCCCCGAGGATGACTATAGGCATCTCCACATCCCCAACAGTTATTTTGTGGTCCGGGAAGTAAATACCTTGCTGCAGCCGTCTAAACAGACCAGAGTTCCTGAAAACACGAGCGTCATGAACCTTGCCCGGCCATCCCACGTAGATGTTGGTAAAACGTCCCCTGTGGTCCACCAGTGCTTGCAGCACCATGGAAAAGTAGCCCTTTCTGTTAATGTACTGGCTGGCCTGGTGTTCCGGTGCCAGGATAGGGATGTGAGTTCCATCTATGGCCCCACCGCAGTTTGGGAATCCCATCGCTGCGAAGCCATCTATGATCGCCTCCAAGTTTCCCAGGGTCACTACCTTTGGCAGCAGTACATCAACGATTGCCTTGGCTACTTGCATCACAACAACCCCCACGGTAGATTTGCCCACCCCAAACTGGTTCGCGACTGACCGGTAGCTGTCTGGCGTTGCAAGCTTCCAGAGGGCTATGGCCACTCGCTTCTGGACAGTCAGGGCTGCTCGCATCCGGGTGTCATTGCGCTTCAGGGCAGGGGACAGCAACTCACAAAGTTCAAGGAAAGTTCCCTTCCGCATGCGGAAGTTTCGCAGCCACTGTGATTCATCCCAGACCTGCAGCACTATGCGGTCCCACCACTCAGTGCTTGTTTCCCGTGCCCAGAATCGCCGTTTCACAGCATCAACATGACCCATTGCCACCGTGATGTCCTCGGCGCTGGGTCCCCTGCTTTCTGAGAGGTCTGTGCTACTCTCAGACTTCAGGCCATCACCGCGTTGACGTAGCCTCCTCGCCTGACTTTTCTGCATCTGCCTCAGGGCAACCTGTATGATAAGCTGCGAGGCGTTGAGAGCGGCCACAACTGCAGCGATGGTTGCAGCGGGCTCCATGCTCACAGTGCTGTGGCGTCCGCGCTGTCAATGATTGGAAAAGTGCGCGAAATGATTTCCCGCCGGCGCTTTCAGGGAGGGAGGGAGGGCGGGAGTGATGGACGGATGACGACAGTTACCCAAAAGCACCCTGGCCCCTTTTTTTTTTACCCAGAAGGCATTTGCGGCTCCACCCAGAATTCCAATGGGCGGCGGGGACTCCGGGAACTGTGGGATAGCTGCCCTCAGTGCACCGCTTCCAATGTCGACGCTTTCCCCGTTAGTGTGGACTCACAAAGTCGAATTACTGTCCTTAGTGTGGACACACACGTTCGACTTTGCAATATCGATTCCAAAAATTCGATTTAAGTAAAATCGAACTACTCTCGTAGTGTAGACAAGGCCTAAGATTTTATGTTACTGTACTTCTTTGCAACCAAAAAAATGATTTTGCCATTCACAGCTAGGAAGCAAAGGACTGAAACCTCTCTTTTCTTGGCATTTAACTCTGAGATTTCAGTGGTTACAGATCACACATAATCAGAAAGTCCTAACCTATTTAAAAGAATCTCTGAAGCCTTAAACATTAAAGTAGTTTTGAAGAGGGGATGCTTGTCCAATCATCAAGGTAGGTGAGTATGTAAGAACAGCCCTTCTTTATTTTAAAAGTCTTTAGATTTGGGATTAGGCAGTGTCTGTTAAGACGTCCACATTACTCCTTATTTTGCAAAGTAAGATGTCATTTTGAAAGACTAGATGAGCCATTTGTGGAGGCACTTAAGAATTTCTGATTAGATGGGAGATGGTGAATATGTTATTTTAAAAGAGGAACATTCCTTCACAATCAGCAATGTAAGGTGAAGGGGAAAGCATCTTTAGGGAAAATGGATACATTATTACTCATTAAGAGAGGTACCTGTGACATTACCCAAGGTACAATCTGGACTGTTGAACAGCAGTGTCCACTCAATTCTCCAGCCTAGGGTGCCTTTTATAGTGTTTACTGTGAGATCAACCACTCTTGCTCAGCTCACACGCAGCCTTCAGCATGTGAATTACTCCCAGATATTACTTTGAGTGCTACAGCCATCCACCAATGAATTAAGCTGCAGGGCAACACCAGCAAACTCTCAGTCCCAGACTTTCCCCCAGACATGTGCATCTTGTAGTGCCCAGCTCTCTCCTTCTGGACAATACAAGCTCATATAAAGTCCATCATTTCATTAATAGAAAAGTATATGCACAAATCTTGTTACCTGGAATGACGTTTCCCAAACACTTAAAACCAAACACACTAGTTTAGATAAAACAAGTTCATCAACGACAGAAAGAAAAATTTTAGGTGATTACAAGTAATGAGGCATACAAGTCATTCGGACAGCTTGCAAAATGATAGCTGGACTTACACAAAGCTATGAGAGCCTACACTGCCCTTCACTGTTATCTCCCTTCCACCAAGTGTTTTGTGTGTGTTCTTAATTGGTATTTAATAAAAACATACTTTCTGAAAGATAATCTTTATTTGTCTCCTACACATGGTGGTTTCTGCAGCAATTAATACACAGTGGCAATTGGATCATCTGTGGACTACAAATCACGGTCAGGAATCATCAGATTTTTCATGCAAGGTGGCAAGTCAACAAAGCATGGCAGAATGCTGTATAGAAAGGCACATTACTGGTGCTCATTGTCAAAATGGTGCCTCAAAGCCACCTTGATACGAATAGCCCTGTTGTGTCCCTCTAATAGCCTCAAAATCAGCCACCAGGTGATCTGCCTCCACACTCCACCCCAGAGGAAACTTTTTACCCTTAACCTCACAAATATTATGGAGAGCACAGCAGGCTGCTATGACCATGGGAATATTTTCCTCATTTAGATCTAACCCGCCACAAAGGCAGTGCCAGTGTGCTTTTAATCCGTCAAACACACATTCTACTGTCATTCTGCACCTGCTTTGCCTATTGTTGAAGCACTCCTTGGTTCTGTCTAGGTTTCTCTCGTAAGGCTTCATGAGCCATGGGAGTAATGGGCACACTGGATCTCCCAGGATCATTATGGGCATTTCAACATCCCCCATTGGAATCTTTTGGTCTGGAAAGAAAGTCCCTGCTTGCAGCTTTCTGTACAGGCCAGTGTTCCTGAAGATGCGTGCACCCCACATTGATGTCAGTGAAACACCCATCGTGATCCACAAACGCCTACAGTACCGTAGAGAAGTACTCCATCGCAGAACGGTCCAGGGCCAAAATTGGGATGTGTGTTCCATCTATCGCCCCTCCTCAGCTAGGGAATCCCATTGACGCAAAGCCATCCACTATTTTACGCACATTTCTAAGAGTAACAGTCTTTCGTAGCAGAAAGTGATTAATAGCCCTGTACACTTGCGTTAATGCAGCCCCAACGGTCGATTTCTCAACTCCAAACCATGACCGACCGGTAGCAGTCTGGAGTTGCCAGCTTCCATGTAGCGATTGCCACGTGCTTCTCCATTGAGACGGCATCTCTCATTTTGGTGTCCTTGCCCTGCAATGCTGGGGCGAGCTCTTCACCCAGTCCCTGGAAGGTTGCTTTCCGCATCAGAAAGTTCTGCAGCCACTGCTCGTCATCCCAGATCTGCATCACAATGCGATCCCACCATTCAGTGCTTGTTTCCAAAGCTCAAAAGCAATGGTCCACCATGTGCAGCTGCTCTGTGAATGCCAAAAGTAATCTTGTTTCCATGGCACACAGTAGGTCAGGCACCTCTGATTCCTGTTCAGTTTGGGAGCTTGTGATATACTGCATGACCATGTGCAGTATGTTCATAACAGTGACCACAACAGTAGACAGCAGTGCAGGATCCATCCTTTCAAACTGAGATGGCAGGCGCACAGTAAGCGGGCCGTTGGAAATGCCGCAGAATGCAGTCAGAAGCCTATGGGATGGAAAAAACTGTATCACAGGACATTGTCTGCACCCATGATGCATTGCGATCAACTCCGCCTTCCCACAATTGCTAGCTGCAGAAGATGGCGAGTAGCACAGTGGGATAGCTACCCACAGTGCATTGCTCTCACTGTCGATGCTAGAGCACCAACCATTGACATGCTTTGCCATCAGAAAGGGTGTTATGTGAACATGCACAAGCAATGTGATTATAGTGGTTTTTGATCGTCAGCATAACTTGTGTTGACAAAACTCTGTAGTGTAAACAAGACCTTAGAAGAAGTAAATACTGACTAATCGGTCTTCCATTTTCTATAACTTCATACAATCTAATGTATTATTATTTGCTTCCAGAGGTGGTGCTTAGGTTGTAATTTAATGAATTATTCACCCAGTTTGTTCTTCTGTGATCATTATAAACCCATTGAGAATTTGCTTCAGAGTTAGCATATAAAAAGACTCCTGAGTTTTGCAGACACTGCTACATCTTAATAAAAGCGTCACCATCTTTGCTTCCTTTTGAAAAGTATGTTGCATTTGTTTCTGTTTGATCCTGAAGGAAGGGAAAAAGCATTATTGTCAATGTAGTATATGATCGTCATTAATGTCAGTGATGTGGCAGAGGTGAAGATTGCTAACTTTTCATGTTTTAAGATTAATAAAAAGATATTAAGTCATCCTTTTTTAAAATGTGAATGGTTCTTTTCAATATTTTGTACCTCAAAAGAATTGTATGTAAAAGGAAAGGGTAATTCTTTAAATATCACAGGCTCTGGTCTGCTTTGACAAGAAAGTAAAATTTTCCATCTGTTTTAGAATATTTGCCTACTGTTGTCTTGCATCAATACCATTAAAAAGAATAACTGAAAGTAAGCTCCTAAAACTTCTTGATCTCAAAGAGGAAGATGCTACAGGAAAAAGGAGAAAGCGCCATTGTGTGTTTTCTGCCCTCTAGAGGCATAAAAAGAAACTGAACAGAATTGTGTCTGTGCACATGGCGATACTGCTTGTTACTTAAACATAACCATCCTCATAAATTCCTTCCATCTGGTATCTACTCTAAAAACAAACTGGGGGGACACCTTTCTGGTAATTCTGATAAACAGCCAACTGGTCTCTTCTAAGTCAGCTCCCCACCAGTCCACTGTCTCCTGCAGAATTTGCGAACCAAGCAGAAGTAGTGTGACATCTGTTCTGGATTGTCAGAGAAGAAAGGTCTGGAGAAAACACAATTTTAAATAAATTTTTATGGGACATAACTAGAGTTATCAAGAGGCCTTGAATGTTTACACTAGTTTGAACATACAGTTGCACCCTAATATATTTCCCTTTAGCATAACGTGTGGTAGGTAGTAATGTAGTTGGATTTTTGTGCCTTTGATAAACTTTTGGAGACTCTGGGGGATAAACAGTAAGAAACTCTTATATGCAAATGAATATTTGAAAACAGCAGTGTGAGATGCAGAAATTCCTGTTACTCTAACATTCTGTTTCTAATTTTGTGTTTCTTTCAGCTTTTTAGAAGTTTTAATTAAAGTAAGGAATAGACACAATGATGTGGTTCCTACCATGGCTCAAGGGGTGATTGAGTACAAGGAAAAGTATGGCTTTGATCCGTTTGTTAGCAGTAACATCCAGTATTTTCTAGATAGATTCTACACCAACCGCATCTCTTTCCGTATGCTTATTAACCAGCACAGTAAGTAATTGCTTTGTTTTTCAACTTGGAGGAATACTTGGTTGTTGCTTATAAACCTAAAATGACAGCATTGATTTGGCATTCCTCGCACCAATGACTAATTTTAATATTCTGCAGTGAAGATGGTAGATGATATATTGTGACAATTGGTTATTTAAGTAGTGCAGTATTTTTGAGGGTGTCTAGAAATTTATTTGAACCACTAAGCAGAATAAAAGCCCTGTATTCCAAAGGGATAGGCTTGCAGTGAAGCCCAACAGTTCTGTTTTGTCAATGTGACTACATTTTTTTTCCCACCCTGTTAGCAGTTACAGTGTGCAAGGTGATGTATAAGGTATTTTTAGGTACTAGTAACATAACTACATCTTCTCTGCCTACCAGTCCGCTCTGTAGATTTGACACATTTCAGCATCAGACACAAAAAAGTCTTTCACCTTTTTAGTTTTGTTGTGTTTGAGTAGTGTTTGTTCACTGTGCATATTTTAAGAGCTAAATAGTTTCCAGCAAATTATGCTGTCTCCTGTTGTTAATTCACCAACCTCTTTTTTTTTTCTTTTCTAAAAATTTCTATATTTCTCACCTGAGATTTCAATTTTTATTCTTCCCTTTATTAATCAACACAGTAGTTCTGATTTTCATACTTTCCCTCAAATTAGATTCTCAGGTTTGTACCGTTTAAGTATCCATTGTTAGTATTCTTCTTGTAGTGTGAAAGGAATTACTTACATAGCTCCCAGTAACCAATATTTGTTGCATTGCAAAGTTAAGGTCAATCTTGTGATCTCTTGAAGTGTATATTTGCATCATGGGCTCTAGGGTTTCTGTCCAATATTTTTCTGTTTGTGACATCTTGGAAACATGGGCATACTACATATGTTAGGGTTATATGGTAGGAAAAACGTTAAATCCAGGATATTTTACTAACAATTACATATGTATCCAGTAACTCTTATTTATAATATGACCAGTGAAAGGTGTTAACTGCACTAGTATAACAAGGCTAAAAAGATTAGAATATGTGATACAGGAGGGCCAGGGAGCAGTGGAAAATGGTAGAAGGGAGTATATAAACCCTAGGTTAATTAAGGCGTGGTTCCCTGTAGACTAGGGAGGGTTGCTACAGGTTAATTGGAGCACCTGTAATCAATTAAGGCCCTGTTAGAAACCTAATAAAACCCCCTGCTTCAGGCAGTCAGAGGGAAGGAGGAAGGAGAGAGGACTGGAGCTTGGAGGTGTGCTGTTAGACTTGGAGGAACAGAAAACCGGAGTAAGGGAGACCCTGCCCCAGCAGGGGAGGGACATTCCCTCCCCCAGCATTTAAGGACTGAAGGTACCCCACCCAAGGGAGAAGAGGGTAAGAACCTGCAGGGGTTGAGAGGGGCTGGAACTCAGAGTGAGGAGCAAACCCAGACCCCTCCTCCGCTTCCCTCCTTTACCACCTTCCTGGGCCACTAGTGGGGTCCTCGGTGCCCCAAGAGCAGGGGTAAGGGATGGTATTTTAGCTCCCCCCCACCCACCAAGAAAAGCGCAGGACCCACCATACTATATCGACCATCTTGTCACAAATAGTATATCCACTTAGCAATAAATCTGGCCAGACATAGAAACAAAGACAACAAAGCTAGATAAATAAAAAGGCCCCTCTTAGAAAATAAATGTTAATAATAAATAAAGGTTTCATCCTATCAGAGTTTGTAGGTCTAGTCTAAACACAACAGTTGCACCCGTTTAACTAACCGTGATGTTAACTGGTTTAGTTAGCTGGTGCAACGTTGAGTCTGGACACTCATACCAATTTAAACCTGGCTTATATAATTACTTTGTACAAAGTTGCAGCAGTTTAACTAAACCAGTTTAATATTACACCTTTAATCAAACTGGTGGAATTTCTTTGTGTAGACAAACTCTAGTGATCCGGCCTTGATTAGTTAAGGGCAAATGGCTCTCTTAAGTGTTGAAAGAGAGATGGCTAGGACAAGTTTTGAAAACAGAGGCTTCATGTAATTTGGCCTTGACCCCTACAGAATTTTATTTCATTTATTGTTGATGAATGGATGCTAAGTATTAGAAACCTTTTATACTTACAGTTCCTACCTACTGGGACCTTCTTATTGTAACATCCTCATTATTGTAATAGCTGTGCACTGAGATAATTATATGAATTCATTTATATCTGTACTGACTCTAGTCTATCCTGAGAACTATGAGACTTTTTCTCTTTCTTCTGGATAGCCATAAATGGACTCCAGTGCATTCATTTCTCATATCATATCAGATATTGCAAGCTATAATTACTAACCAAAGTGTTTTCCCTAGAGAGAGGGCAATAGTCTTGATCAGGGACTGACATTATGGTGAAGTATCTTTTTGCAGCGTGAAACCGAATCTTTTCAACACATTATCTGATTTAACTTTTTTATGTTGTTTTAAATTTAATAGCCATTCACTTAACTGTCAACGTTTTTCCTCTTAGCACTTCTTTTTGGTGGAGATACTAATCCTGCTCATCCCAAGCATATTGGAAGTATTGATCCTACCTGTAATGTGGCTGAGGTAGTAAAAGGTAAGGAGATAAATTTAATATTTGTGTTATGTTTCAAACCCCAATTTACAGTTATACATACATAACTAGTTAAGGTATCCAAGACAGAAAATATATTTCCATTTAATTAAAATTTTAAAAAACCTCCAAGGAATGATACACATTCAGTTGCTTATAGTGGGGCCATAAAAATATCAAAGTTCCTAATAATATTAATAATATCTAGTTCTTACAGCACTTTTCATCTGTAGATCTCAATGTACTTTATTTACAAAGAAGGTGGGTACAGTTATCTCCTTTTTACATATCGGGAAACTGAGACAGAGGTGAAGTAAAGGCTTGTCCAAGGACACCCAGCAGGCCAGGGGCAGAACTAGAACTGGAACTAGAACTCATGTCTCTGTGTCTTAGCCTGGTGCTTTATCTACTAGATCACACTTTCCAGTGGCCTCAAAATCCAAAAATCTGAAACTAGTGGAATGTTAATATAGCTACAAAAAATGGAATTATAACTTTATCTTGTACTACAAGGACCGATTAAAGTTTTTTATCGTTTTCTTATGTTTGATGTGGTGGTTAAATTATTTTGCAAAAAGTATTTAAGAATACATATTCTACTTGACATCCTTTCTAAAGGAAATCAAGGAAATATGTAATCATCTGTTCTTGTACAATTATTCAAGTAAGGCTCTACAATAAAGAAACAAACACCATAAGAAAGTGAGGTTATAATTACTCCTGGGGGAATTCTGTTGCACTGCGTGCGCGCATAATTAATGAGCCATACATCATTTTAATTTTTTTGTGCAGAAAAAAGCTTCTGCTGGAAAGTTGCTGCAATTACAACTTTTGCTCACCAGAGGGCTCTATGGCACTAGAACAGAGCAGCCTCCCCCACCAGTCCCATCAGAAAATACTGTAACTTCACTGGAAAGTTGCTGCAGTTCTGCCTTTTGCCCACCAGAGGGCTCTGTGGAGATAGAACAAAGGGCAGCTCTTAGCCAGCTGGGGAAGAGAGAATCTGCCTTCTTCACAATGCCTGTCCGGCGATGTCAGGAGACCGGGGCTATGGGGAGACAGACAGCGTGGTGCTGCTG
Source organism: Trachemys scripta elegans (assembly GCF_013100865.1). Classification (NCBI taxonomy): domain Eukaryota; kingdom Metazoa; phylum Chordata; order Testudines; family Emydidae; genus Trachemys; species Trachemys scripta. Next base: position 206,584,751 of record NC_048298.1, on the reverse strand, counting down.
GGGGATCGGACAGGGGCTCATAAAGGCTAGTGAGGGAGGACAGACTGGGGCAGGGGCTGAATGGGAGTGGAGGCATAGGGCCACAGAGGGGAGGGAGGTGTAAGGCCAGATAGGGAGATGAGGGTGTCTAAATCGAAGCACAGAGACACATGGGAATGGTGGAGGGGGTGCAGGGCCACATAGGGACAGGGGGAGGCTGAATGAAGGCACAGAGACACATGGAGATGGAGGACAGGGAGAAGGGGTGCAGGGACACCTGGGGACAGGGGAGGAGGTGCAGAGCCATATGGGGATGGGGAGAAGGATGTCTGAGTGGGAGTGGAGGGACACATGTGGACAGGAAGTTCAAGGATACATCGGGGACAGGGGCAGATGTGCCTGACTGAATGGGAGAGACTAGAGGTCAGCCAGGGTCTGCATGGGGGAAGCTCCTTAACAATTCCTCCCCACCCCTCGCAAAAAAACAATTCCATACTTTTCCCACCCATACCCAACAACCTTCCAAGTTCACACCAGGCTCCTTCCCAGCAATTACTTCCCTCTCCCTCAAGTCCGCTGTCACCCGGACTCCCCACAAGCCTTTGCACTGCTTCTGAGGAGTGCAAGAAATATATTTCTGTATTGTACTTTAAATGAATTATTACTCAGAGTTCTGTATTAATAATCCTGAATCTTTTTTGTTGTCTGTAACAGTACAGACATACTTGCTGACAGGTATTTTGAAATAAATGATCAAAAATAATTGAATCTGATGTGATTATATTGTGGTGTTTTGAAAAATAAAATATGCAGAATTGAAAATATTGTGCGCAGAAGTTTTAATTTTTTGTTGCAGAATTCCCCCAGGAGCATTACAATACAGGAATAATCTTCAGATATTTAGAAACTCTTGGCTTTTGTCTTTGGGCACCAAGCATATAGGGAAGTTTTGATGTAACTGTACACCTTGTCACACAGTGTTGCTCCCATGGAGTGTGCGTGTGTGTAGACACACACACACACACAAATGTTCCATATGCACATGAATAAATGCACATACATCTGAGCATATACACACACAAACATTGGGTACCTATTAGTGTCGTCTGTGTATGGAGTGTGTGTATCTGAATTCTCAGTTGATACATTCTCATGTGAAGACATATTGGCCAACTGTGCCAGGATGTAATCTAGTGGAAGAATATTGGGCCATATGAGAACTGATGTTGGGCATCAAATCTTGGTCTTTAGTTCTTGGATTGACAAGGGCTATGAACATAGTGGAAGCAGAAACCATTTTACATCCATGAGAGGAGGTATCTCTTCATGCTGTTCTCTGTTGATCTGATTTCCTCCATATTAAAGAGCAAAACTGATTGCCTCTAAGGGAGTGTGCCCACAATGCTTTAAAAGAGGGGAGAAAAATGAAGAAAATAGTTGGAGGGAATCCTTAGTGCTAGGAGAGGGTATGATGATTCTTATGAAGGAAGGAGAGAGACCACGTGAGAAACTAGTGGAACACAAAACACCTTTTTAAAACTACGGAATCTATCCATGTTCGTACTTGAAAATTTTATTTTGATATATGCTGTAAAATACGTAATTTGTGTAAGCAACAGTATAAAAGTTCAAGTATATTAAAAAGGAAGAAAAAGGACACGCTAAACCCTACAGAACAAGTTTGTTCAGCAAGCCTCTAATACAGCAGAATTACAAAGCATTTTTTAATATTTAAGTAGCAGCTGCCTAAATATATATACTAATTGCATAGTAGTGATTGCAAGTGGAACTGTATTCAAGCAATGTGATACTTTATTTCACCCTTTGTTATACATTTGTGTATCAGTTGATGTGTCTGTAATGTTTCACTTAGTCTTGCTGCTTTATAAGCGTTTGAAAATTAATATTAACCTTATCCCAGTTTTGCTTTTGGAGTAAGTAGTCTATCCCTAAGTGACCTCATTTTTATTGAGCTTTTTTAAAAGCAGTTTTTGAATGTTTGGTGAAACCATGTGAAATGTAGTGTATGAATTATAAATAACTATAAATTACAGAACTTAAGAATAAATTATAAGAGTTTGCGTTATTTTAATATCAAAGAATTCTAACCCCATAGATTCAGATTTTCTTTCTTTTTTATGAAGTCATTGCAGTTGCAAATTCTTCATAAATTAGTATTTTCCAGTATACATAGTAATTGGTGAAACAGTTTATTTTTATCAGTTAACGATGGCTGCCTTATAAGAAGTGCTGTTTTGTGCAGTGTGTTTTCAAGATAGCTGTTGTGTGCATTGTGTTGCAATTTTTTGTCAGCAGGTGGAGATGTGGCATAGATTGCCAAAGCAGGAAATATAATCAAAATGGATTCTTGATGTTCCTTTGATTTTGTTTTTCTGTTCTAAACCACTGTAATTATTGATGCCATATTGATGAGTCTTGAAATTTAAGCTACTGTATTACAACATTTAAATCTAACAAGTATTGATCACTTGGGCATGGCTATATAATCCTTAGTCACTTGAATCGTTTTGTTATAATGAGACAGTAGCACCACTAGTTAAAGATGAAACTAGAGTTGATGAATAATTATTTTTTGATTCAGTGGCTGAACTGAAAAATCAGAAGGGGAAAAAAAAAGTTTCAGACTGAAACTTGAATTTATTAGTTTTTTCTTGATAAAACAAAAAACTGAATTTTTTTTTATTCAGATAAAATGAAATATTTTAATATAAATTTGAAATGATATTTTGAAACAAAATGTTGATATGAAATGACATTTTTGAAATTTTCATGTTGGTTTTTTTTTTCCAGCTAAATCTATTTGCTGAATTTGACCCAAATTTTCATAGTTTCAGTGCCCCTCAAAATGCATTTTCTTGGGAAATTTACTATTTGCCAAATAAAGTCACCCACCTCTAGTTGAGACTAGCTTACTGATTTTTCTAAGTGCACTAAAATCCACATGTTTATTTGTTGAAAGTTGCTGTGTCTTGAAGAGGCCTGGGGGCAGGATTAGTGTTCAAATGACCTCATATTTTGACTAAGGGACACCCCAAATAATCCACCAAATCAAAAAACTAACATGCTGTAGCCAGTGAACCTGAGAAGTACCCATGTGCGGTGAGTTTGAGCTCTTCCCTAAGTAGATTTCAAAGAATGTATATTTTGTGCAAAGAGTCATAGCAATGTAGGACTGGAAGGGACCTCAAGAGGTCTTCTAGTCCAGTCTCCTGCATCCAAGGCAGCACTAAGTAATAACTAGACCATTCCTGACCAGTGTTTGTCTAACCTGCTCTTAAAAATCTTCAATGATGGAGATTCCACAGACTCTTTAGGCAGTTTGTTCCAGTGCTTAGCTGCCCTGACAGGAAGTTTTTCCTAATGTCCAACCTAAACCTCCCTTGCTGCAATTTAAGTTAATTGCTTCTTGTCCTGTCCTCAGAGGTTAACGAGAATATTTTTTCTCCTTCCTTCTTGTAACAACCTTTTATGTACTTGAAAACTGTTATCATGTCTCTCCCCCCCCCCCCCCCTTTTCCCCCCCCCCCCCCCTCCCTTCTCCAGACTAAACAAACCCAGGTTTTTGTTTTTTTTTTTCAATCTTTTCTCATAGGTCATGTTTTCTAGACCTTTAATTATTAGTTGCTTTCAGCCTGTACTCTGCATGGTCTTCTTCTGGAAGTTGTGCCCTGAGGATACAGTTTCTGGTTTAAGAGCCATGTTCTGAAATCCACATGCTTAATCAGATTTACGTTAGAAGCTGCCAAGGAAAATTGAATTAATTAATTAGAGGGAAGATGAAAGACTCTAGTAAGGAGCAGCATTCGGTTAATGTAGTCGTGATGCATGCTTCTCATCCCATTTCTGACCAATGGGGATAATACTCTCAGCAGTGTCAGTGTGATCAAAGGGATTGCTGAGGCTCAAGATATGCACCCAGGATAGAGAGCCCTGTTCTAAGGACTGGTGTAAGGTTGACATTGTAACACAGCAGTAGGATACTGCCATTAGTCAAAATAGTAACTTACATTAATCATGAAAAATAAACACGGAAAACACATTTCAAGTTTCTACAATAACTTAAGCTACACACCCCAAGGGTCCACACCTATTACTTTCACCCTTCTAAGTGAGTTCTTCAAGTGCTTTTCGATATGTGTTCCACTCTTGGTGCCCACGTTCCCAGTGCTCTTGAGATTGGAATCTTTTGACCAGCAGTATCCGTTAGCCCAGGCCCGTATTGTAAGTGCCCTCAAGCCTCCCTCCTGAGAGCATAACATGTCAGAGTGGGACCAACTGTCTTTGAGTTCCTTCTTATTGCCCATGGGTGAGACACAGACTTGCAAGCAATATGTTTTACTTTTGCACACTTGCATAGTTAATTTTTAAATTTGTGTAGATAGTTTCTTTTAGAATAGTCGTAGTATAGTTTTGTTAGTAAAGTGTATGTTGTTAGGTTTCTTTTCAGGTAATGCTTTTAAACACTTTTTTCTGTTATCTGGCACTGGCTCTTCAATCTTCGCCGCTGAACAAACATCTCCAAGCAGTTTTAAGTATTGCTAAGTATTGTAAACAAGACAGCTATACCGCTTAATTGTGGCCACTTAAAATGTTTATTTGTATATTCAGTGAGCAGCACATCATGAGCAAATGTTCTGTTGGTTGTTCATTTTCATAACAAACTCAGAAAACAAGAGAAGCTCACTGAAATCTTTTTTTCTCTTGGATAAATCTGAGACCAGCCTCTGATCTGGGTAAACAAGATCCATCCAAATCTGAGCAGTCTTCTTCCAAGAGTTCCTTGGTAAGCACTGGCTCTGCTACCAGTTCCTGGGATCCTGCCTCTTTGATACATGCTACAGCAATTTCTGCTTCCCAAGCTGCACTAGAGGCTTCGCACAGAGTGCACATATGGTGTCTGTAAGGGTTGTCCCCAAAGAAATTACAGTGACTCCTGCTCCACCATTAGAGGAGTATTCCTTTTCCTTATCAGCCTCAGACCAGAGTATGGAGGCTTCTCCTAATGACTCCTGAGTCTATTATACCTCAGTCAGAGAATTTAGTGTACATGTGTATCAACATAGACACAGGAATTATAGGGAGGGATGTTCTATCTGGTATTCCCCACTCCCCTTTTTGGCTCCATACACAGTTCGCCTATGGACCTCACCCCTGCCTTTACTGGGCTCCTGGGGTCTCTCCAGATGTTAGAAAGCCTTCCTCTATCCACTCCAGAGACAAATTGCCCTCCCCTGTAGAGTCTATGGGAGTTCAACCTTAGTAGCTGCCTAAGCATCTCTTGACAACTAAAGGCCTCTGAGGAGTAAGATCACGCTACTGATGTCACTCTCGCTGCCATTTGTTCATCAACTGATGAGGCTGTAGTTTTGACGCCATCACATCCAGATAACTACAGAACTTTTCAGAATCTCGTCAGAAGAATGGCTGAAACATTAGAGATGCGGGTACAGGTTGTACATGAAAAATCGCACACGTCTAAACATCCTGCATACTTCATTATTGGAAAGACTGGCAATGCGTTAATGACAGAAGAACATGCACACATTTTTTGACAGATATCACCCAGCATACTGCCAATGTCAACAAAAGCTGATAGGAGGTAATAAGTTCCCTCTTTGAGATCTGAATATTTTTATGCTCACCCTACACCTGGATCACTTGTGGTCACTGCTGCCCAGGAGCGTATGAACCAGCAAAGCTTCAAGTTCATGCCAAAAGAAAAAGAAGCAAGGAGTATGCTTCCAAATTCTTCCAGTCCTTATCATAGGCAGTGGACCTCATCTGGTGTTGATGGCTGTGGGAATTAACCTCGATGGAATTGGGTGGAGGGTGGAATAAGCTGAACTCAGTCTCCCGCGCTGGGCCATAATATTTATTGTCTGCCCACTTGTAAGTAGCTGCCAACAACGCTGAGGTCTGCCAAATGATTCTTGCCAGGTCTAGAATGGCCTCGTTTATAGTAGAGCGATCTTTGAAGAAGAGGATGAGTGGAGTATGTCAAAGACATGATGGTGGGTGTGCTTAACTTCCTGTAGTGATATTTGGAGAGTGTCCGTCCCTCTCTTTGCCACATCCTGGAAGAGGCAAAAGTCATCAACCAGAGATAGCAGGGGAAGCAGACAGCCTTATCTGGGGAGGAGGATATGTCCTTGGGGTCACTTCTTCCTCTACAGTGCTCTCGTGTTCCTCCATGATTTCTTCCAGAGGTTCCAAAGCTCTGGAAGCCACGGCTGAAGAGGTGTGCCTTGAGGGTTGGACTAGAAGCTCAAGAGGCATGGTGGCGATATACAGCCCAAGATTCCCAGTATTACTACTGTTGATATTGGGCACTGTAAAGAGCCTGAAATGAGTACTGTGATGCCACCTCCTCAGGTTCGCAATCTGAGACCTCACTAGAGAGCGGAGGAACATAAGGGGGCAGTCCAGAAGACTTCTGAGCCGGGCGAAAACTCATGAAGGTCTTGGCACTGAGGAGGCTCCAGTACATGTGTTACACAGAGGTCCCTAGAGTGTTAGAATTCCAGTATTACCGACTGACTTGGTGCCATTGGCGGTACTGGGAGGGATGGAGATCTTGTCCATACTGGTCGCTTTGGTGCCTAATGAGGTGTTGATGACAGTATCAATGTAGGATAACTTACCAGCAACGTCTTTTTAGAGGAGTGCTTACTCATGTCCTTGTCCCTTGGTGCCATTGACTCAGTGCTTGTGCCCATCGGGACCATGGGCTTGTCTATGGTGCCTGCCACTGAGGATTTTCATGAGCCATGGGTGCTGGTCTGAGAAGGTCTTGGTGCCGTCGGCACCGAGTGTGCCAGAAAGCATTTGCGGCTATCTCAGGGTTCACTGTAAGGACTTTCCACTCTCTTTTTCAACTATTTGTGAGAGGAGTCAATGGCTTGTTTCTTCAACCCACAGCATTTAGATGTTGAGGCCTGAGGGAAAGTCTCACATTTGCTAGGTAACTCGTGGCGCGGGTCTGGAGAGCCAGTTCCATGAAGATAATCATCTGTCTGACCAATCTGTCCTTATGAGACCGGGGCCTGAGTTGCTGGCAGAGACCACGCTTTTGTTGAATGTGTCCTTTCCTAAAGCAGTGAATGCACTGGGAGTGCTTGTCTGTGACAGGGATCGTTTCTTTGCAAGAGAGGCACTTCTTGAAGCCTGGTGACCTGGGCACATCCCCGTGAAGGAGGGGAAGGAAAAAAGGAGTGGGGGGAAAAGTCTTTTATTTTTTATTTTTTATTTTTATGGAGAAAAGGTAAGAAAAAGAGAAAAATTAGAACCACAACTAAGAACCAGGAGACTAACTGTAGAGATGCAAATTGAAAGTAATGGTCCTCATGGACTGTGAATAGCTCTGTTTCTAGCCAGGAGCGGTTGAGAAGGAACTGAGGGGGGTTAGCCCATGTGTGCTGACTAGCCTTGTGGTAGGGCGCAAGGGGAGACAGCGCATGTGTGGGCCTAATGGACACTGCTACTGAAGTTCTCTGATCAGCAGCGCAGGCATGCAAGCACACCTACAGTGAAGCACGCTTAGGGACACACATCTCAAAGAACCATTGTTAGTGCAGAAGGTGAGTAACTTCTTCATCCTTTGTCCACACCAACTCAGCCTGGATGCTGGCTGGTTAACCAACCTGGAGAAATCTTGATCCATTTTGATTTACGATAGATTTGTTTACATGGCCAGGTGGGGGGAAAAAATCACTATCTGAGTGGAGCAGCATCACCTCTCCCTCACAGTCTGATATTCCTACAATTTTGGATTATCTCCTCTCATTAAAGAGATTAGGGCTCTGTTAGCTCTGTAAGAGTTCACCTAGCAAATATGAAAGCTCAGCATCCGCCAATATAGGATTACGCTAGAACATCACACCTTAAAGTGACTAGGGTCCTCGAGGGCTTAATGCATGTGTTCTCTCCAATATATGTGAATCTCCTTCCTCTTGGGACCTTAATATGGTTTTAGCTGGGTTGATTTTTGGGGCTGAGATTGGATAGAGAGGGGTTGGCTTTTGAATACTTAGTAGTGATTACATCCGCTCACAGGAGAATTATAAGCATTCATGGCAGGCCTACTGTTTTTCACAAGGACAAAGTTTCTCTGAGACCTCCAAAACTGTTTGCTTACATGTTTTTCTTTCACTCTAGTGACAGTAAAGTGAAGCTACACTCTCTGAATGTGTTAAGAGCACTCTTTCTATCTGTCTAGAACTAAAGCCTTCAGGATCTCATCTAAATTGTTTATTGCCTTTGCAGAAGGGATTACAGGACAGGCTGTATAATCCAAAAATTATCTAAATGGGTATCAGATTTTATAAAATATTACCAGTTAGCTAGATTAGAGTCTATTGGTCAAGTTAAAGCTCACTCCACAAGGGTTCTTGCCGCTTCTTTCAGAAGTGTCCTCATTTCTGAAATTCGTGGAGCAGCCACTTGGAGTTCTATGCATGCATTCCCTAAACACTATTGCCCTGTAAAGACATACAGAGCAGCTGCCCATTTTGGCAGAGCTGTATTACAATCACTATTCACATAGACTCTGAGCATTCACTTCTTAGCATCAGGTTACTGCTCGAAAGTCACCAGGAGTGGAGAGAGAGAGAGAGAGTGTGTGGACAAGCACTCGAAGAAGAAAAAAGATATCTTGCATAACTGTGGTTCTTTTTGAGTTGTATTGTCCATATGTATTCTGTGACCCGCCCTCCTTCCCTGCTGGTACGGAATCCTTTAACACCTGGATTCTGTTTTGGCAAAGGAAGTAAAAGGCAGTTGGCCCTGCTCTGTCCTTTTATGCCCTTGGAAGTGGGGGCAAGAACACACAGGGTGTAAGCATGGGCCAATGGAAGCTGCTGGCCAAAAGCTTCCCATGTACACTGAGAGGATTATGTTGGACCACATCTCGAAGAACCACAGTTACTGTAAGTAAGGTAAATAACCACAGGGAAAAAATGACAAAGGGATTTGAAGAAAATGTAAGCAATTTAAAAAAAATTCAGTTGCTTGACCCTTCTTAAAATAGTCAGAACAAACCGCAAATAATATAAACTACTATAGAAAAATCAAGCAATGCACAAACTACAATAAATATTTTTAAATGATATTCTAACGCAAAAGAGAATGTTTGTAGGATTTCTTTTTTTACCCCTGTTAAAAAGGAAATCCTGGTGCAACCATACCTATGGTAGTACTACTGAACTATGATAATATTGCCGTGCCATATTAAGGCCAAGGGTATATACTACTGGCTGTGAATTTGGAGTCATTTGGGGAAAGGGTTCCTTGGATAAGCTCTGCCTCAACTCCCCCAATAAGGAGTTCACTTTATTATTCAAATTTCTTTAAAACCCACTTGCATAGTGTTGTTGCCTTGAAAATTGGTATTCCACAACAGAAGCTAAGGTAGACGGGGAGGAGAACACTCATCGAGATGAAATCATCAGTTAACCCCTCTCAGAGCTATTGTATCAGACCGTATTCATCTTCATCTGGTCTCATTCATCTGAGAACATTCCATTGAGATTAATGAGCATCTTAACACTTTTGCAATTCCTGTGTTGAAGAGTTTTGTGCGCAGACCCCTCATTCTAACCTAGCCCCCCAAATCGGAGTACAAAGTTTGGGGCTTCATTCCACTCCCTTTTGCTGACTGCAGGTGATATGTATGCTCCTCACTGCCCCCCTCTTCCTTCCTCCAAGTCCCTCCAATCCTACCAGGGGTACGAAGGGGCCAGGAGGAGAGCAGAACTGAGTGAGTTGAGTGGCAGTGAGGTGTTCCCAGGAAGCCTTTGTACTCCCCCACCACAGGTGCCCTGAGCCCCGCACTATCTCCACTTACTCAAAAAACAAGGGAAGTTCACTGGCTAAAAACTTCATAAATTCACATTTAAGGTTGGCCTATAGTGCCTTGTATCCTTCCAGAATGTCAAATTGCACCTGTGCTTAAATCTCTTAAATACAGGGTTATGGTACACACCAATCCCACCCTGCAATCTTGATTGTGCCTTCTTTGAGCTCCAACGTCCCCAAACGTATGTTGTGTAACATTCTATCCTTCCAGAGGATTTGAAGCAGTGTGGCAACACAGCACGTGGATACAGTAGGAGAAACTGTCAGACTGTATCTTCTCTAAATAAAAAACAATTGAGGGCAGGCTTAGTGAACAGCAGCTAGCCTATATTCAACTGCTTTCACCTACTCTGCTTAAACCATCCCAGAGTTGCCAGAACTTGTAACCCACCCTTTGGCCCAAGGCAAGATGACTGTTGTTTGCCTCTACTTGCACAACCCATATAACTCAGTACTTCCAATAGTAAATCCTTTTTTAAGATAATGTGCCCTTTCTTGGGGATGGGAACATAGATGTACAGTAAAAATAACATGAAAATGCACATTGATTTCAGACTTGTAAATCAGTGCCTAAAAAGTCAGATATCTGCTTGCAGCCTTGTTATTCTGAGATGGTGAATGAATATTGCTAGCCTTTTTGCATAAATGCAGAATTCGGGATAAAGTATGCTGCTTTATTCTTTCACAGATGCTTATGAAACAGCTAAGATGTTGTGTGAGCAGTACTATCTGGTTGCACCAGAGTTGGAAGTTGAAGAATTCAATGGTAATAGGAAGTTCATTTTATTTTAAGTGCTCTATGAAATACTGGGGAGGGGGGTATATAAGTTTAATAGAACAAGTATAATTGCTAGCTGTTGTTTAGTCAATAGATAAGATTTTAAATTGAGTTACAAAGATCATATACAGAGATGTCTCTTTCCTTGCCCTCCTAATTACTCTCCCTTCTAGGGCAGCAAAGAAGTTAATTAGTTAAATAAAGTGTTGCCAGTGGTAGGAGCACCCTAACATAGAGGAGCATTTGTTTAATACTTGATGCTGAGGGGAAAGTGCTGCATGATGAATCAAATATCACTTCCAGCAGCTGCATTTGCTTTCCTCCGAGTTACCTTGTGTAGGTAATTACCAGGCCTGATTCTACTTATCTTCTGATATGACTGCATTCTGTGTTTAATTGTGAAGTATGTTTTCAAGTTCTACTATTACACGTTTGGAAAGTGAGAGAGAACATAGTTATACAGTTGTCTTTATTTGTTACAAATTCAGCTTACTACAGTAGATGGAGTGAACTGTGATACCACAAGGGGAATATGTTGAAAAAACTTTTTAGCTAACTGAAGTTTTATTTATTTCTAGCTAAAGCTCCAGACAAGCCTATTCAAGTAGTCTATGTACCCTCACATCTGTTTCATATGCTATTTGAGTTGTTCAAGGTAGGTAAGATTTATTAATGCTCTGACTGTAATTGCATGTTGTAGTCAAGATTCTTCTCAGCCATAATGTTTGCAAAAAAATTCTTCCTCGTGTTCTCATATTTTTTTGTTTTTGAAAGTTTGGAGTGATGTGACGAAAGTTAGCCCTTGAGCCCTTCCCTAGTGCACACACTTCAAACACTCATTTACACTCCAGTGATGGCTGTGCCCTTTTCTGCATTTGGTTAACTCAAAACAGCTTGTGGTAAAATTTCTAACACTAACCTTCATGGTACAGTACAAGACCTTATTATTTTGCTCAGGATTTGTGCCTTATTGGATGGTTTAAAGGCTGGGATATTTGGGTGAGTGCTAGTTTTCCTCTTGAGGGGTGTCAGTTTTCTTTTTGAATTGTGTAACTTTTAAAAAATCGTTTACTAATTTTCAGAATAACTGACAAGTTAAACTGTAAAGCAGAGAGAATAGGAGAGACATTAAACTGCAAAAATTGTATGTTTTGTGAAATAATGTGCAAGTTCCCTAAAAGGCATAATTGGGCACATTTTATAAATTAAAGAAAACAAATAAATTTAGTAGAAAACAATGTGGAGTTTTTCCAAAGAATATATTTTTCTTTTTGTGTTCTCTGTTAATGTGCATGTACTTGACTGCTATCTTTCCCCTGTCCGGTCATGAGCTATATGATATATGACTTTCTCTAAGACAGAGTTGGTGCCAATTTATGGAGTGATGCTGTAGATGTGTTTGTAAAGCTATAAAATATCATTCATGCACTAATATAAAAGTCAAACACACAGTAGTAGTTTTAAGTGGTGTTACATTTGTGATGTACTGTGAGTGCAAATTGCGTTGATTAAATGACTGCAACATAACAGTTTTGGTGTGGGTCAGGCACATCAAGGCTTTACTATACTTGCACTTGCACTTGTCATTTTCAAAGTATAGTGATTTATATCATCTTTATGACTAATACAAGTGTTAATTTCTGTACTGTGACGGTGGGCGGTCTTGGTATATTTAATGTAGAAATACATTTCTTTACAGTAGAACCTCAGAGTTACGGACATCTCGGAAATGGAGGTTGTTTGTAACTCTGAAATGTTGGTAACTCTTAACAAAACACGGTTGTTCTTTCAAAAGTTTACAACTGAACATTGAGTTAATACAGCTTTGAAATTTTACTATGCAGAAGAAAAATGCTGCTTTCCCTTTATCTTTTTAGTAGTTTACATTTAACACAGTATTGTACTGTATTGTCTTCTTTTTTTTGTTTTTGTTTTGTCTCTGCTGCTGCCTGATTGTGTACTTCCAGTTCCAAATGAGATTTGTGGTTGACTGGTCAGTTTGTAACTCTGGTGTTCATAGCTCCGAGGTTCTACTGTATTGTTTTGTTCTTTATGGTATTGTATCCAATAGAAATATTAAGTTACTTACATTTTTATATTGTAATGGTTTACTGTAATAAATTGACCGTTGACTTGCTGTCAAGTACATCTTGAGTTCACTCAGGTATACCCTCTTCTGCATCCATGTATACAAATTTAGGGCAGTTTTATTCACAAGTTTTTCAGAATAACACAGTGAAAATGTATCCGATTTGTACATTGTTACTAAAAGTATTTATGGTAAAGTTGAGGTGGAGAATATATCAGAATCTAAAACATATGGTTTTAACTTTAGAACTCAATGAGAGCTACGGTGGAATTACATGAAGGTAGGAAAGAAGGCTATCCATCAATTAAAACGTTAGTCACTTTGGGGAAAGAAGATCTATCCATAAAGGTAAACTAATAATATTTTTAAACTGCTGAACTGACTTTCAAAGAAATGCTCACATTAGTAATGTTTTTGATAAATTTATCTTTAATTTTACAAGGACTAAATTATGTACTCTATATAGGTTCTGGCACTCATTCCATTTGCATTAATGTTTATACAAGTAATTTAAATAATCCTTTGTCTGTATTTGATGCTTGAACTTTCTGTTCCCGAGCAGATATTGAGTGTTAAAGTAAAACCTTGACTTTTTTCTGTAGATAAGTGATCAAGGAGGTGGTGTCCCTCTGAGAAAAATAGATCGTCTGTTTAACTACATGTACTCAACAGCACCCAGGCCTAGTTTGGAGCCAACAAGAGCTGCACCTTTGGTAAGCATCTGTGGGTCAGGGTAAAATATTTTTTCAGAATGTAAGTGCAGTTACACTCCTCTAGTCTCTCTCCTAGAGTAATCTTTTTTCCTACATTAAAACTTCTTGAAGTTTTTCTATCACAGAAATTGGATATCATCAGGAAATTTGTGTAGGCAAAACTTACCAGGAGAAAACGCTGCTGAGTCTTCACTATTATTCATTTTTAGCAACTTAACTTTGGAGTAGGAAATTACTTTCCTTTGAGTGTCCTGAACACCATATTCTTGGAAATAACTATATCTATCTGCAGTACAGCATTTTAAAACAGATTATTGTGAAAGGTGTTAGTATCTAAATTAACTAACCTATAGTGTTTTGCATATACACCAAATAGTAGCCAATTAGCTGAGCCACTTTTTTCAGTATTATAGCACTTACAGAGCACTGCCCGTAAGTAGGAAGTGAGTTTGTATCAGATTTTTTAAAAATTACTTTTATACAGGTTTAAGTCTTTGTCCTCTAAAAATAAAATGAAATCAAAATTTGTTTGTAATGTGTGGTGTCACCAGCTAACTCATTTTAGTCTTTGCTCTTTAATAGTGGCATCTGTCAATCTATTCCTCTTCAGTAGTATCTTCTGTGCCAGATTTACAAAAATGTTCAGCACCCGGTAGCTCCCATTAAGAACAATGGGAGCTGCTGGATGCAGAATACTTTTCAGATTTGGCCCTTCTGTTATGTATGATTCCTTGTTACAGGATTTATACATTTTGTATGTATTGGATCATTGAAAAGTTGGTCTAACTATTGTACCACTTGGCTGGCATTATTTAATAAGAGGATTGGTTAATGACCTACAGTACACTTGCCTCTAATCACAGATACCCCTCTTCTCATCTTGTTTGTTCTGTACAGTTTCTTATGCAGTTTTTATCCTTGAGTATGTCAAGTAAAAAATGGTATCTTGGGCACTTTCCTCTTCATCTTTTAAATACTCTCCTACCAATCATGTTCTTGTGTGGTATTTGGTGGTAGTGGTGAACTCCATTAGTTTGCTTCGCTCTTTGTAAGCAAATAAGAAGATATGATGCCTGCCCCAGAGAGCTTACAATCTAGTTCATACACGTAATGTGTCTGGCATGGAACAATCTCATTGGTACAGAGAAAATTACTGTTTTCCTTCAGATTATTTGAGTGGAGAGCTTCAAGGCTCCACCTCAACCATCTGCTTCTCTTTTTGGGTATCGCATTGTTTGCTTCAGTCTCGGATGCTCCTTCAGTGCAAATGAACCCCAATCTACTTCTCTGTTGACTTGCATTTTCATCTTTCTATAGCCTATCTTTCTAACTGTTGCTGCTTTTGACTCTTTCAAATTCTAGATTAATACCAAATGCTTCAAAAACAGAAGTGCTCTTTTTCTACAAAATCCTCTTGGATAGTCAGCAATATGGAATGGTCTCTTTAATTCAAACCTGAAGTTTGTTCCCAGTATCAGGAATTGTTTAGTTCTCCTTGACTCCAGTCTCTCTTCTTATTGCACCACCTTTGTCTAGAACTCATCCATACCATGAATCTGATAAAATCTCTTATTCATTCCTTAATCACGTTTTGTCATCACTACTTTAATTTTTCCTTTTATGTGTTCCTAAACTCCTGCTCTTTTAAACTTTGTAAGATCTAGACAATTATGAGCAAATTATTTCCTGTGTCATTTTCAGTTGCTTCTTTTTCATCTGTGAATCCAGTTAAAAACCTCCTTCCTGTCTTTCCTAATTCTGTATACAGTCATTCCATTTAATATCTAATCTCTCATCCACTTAATCCATACCTTCTCACTTGGGACCCAATCCTGCAACAACTGACAAGCATGCTTATTTCTAAGCATGTGCATCAGTGCTTGCAGGATTGGGGCTTTTGCTTATCCAGTTGTTATCTTCTATTTCCCTTGAGATTCTACAAAATTCAGGGGATGGGGAAGGTGTTACTGTTATACTTGTGCTGCCAATCTGTGTGGGAACTCCTTCCCTCTAAATCACTTTCTCTCTAGGAATTCCACTGTAAAATTTCTCTGCCTGTAATTGATACTATATTCCACTTTCATTTTTCCCCATACCAATTTTTTTCTATGAAAGGAACCTTCTATTTGTCTCCTAATCTACAAGCCAGTTGCAATTCTATAGCAGGGGTGGCCAAACTTACTGACCGTCCAAGCCACATATGATAATCTTCAGATGTTTGAGAGCCAAGCGTGCCAGCCAGGGCCCCTGCCCCATGAGGCTGAAGCGCCAGCTGGGGCTCCAACCCCAGGCTCTCCCCCCCGCAACAGGGCAGAAGCCCCTAGGCCCAGCAGGCACCTTCCATGGGACTGAAACCCTGAGGCCCACCATCATGCCGCTGGGCAGAAGCCCTGAGTCCCCGCCCCCAGTCTGGTAGACGGAGAATGGGGATGTGGGGGGCTCTGCGAGCCGCACTTTAACGGTAAAAGAGGCTCACGAGCCGCAGTTTGGCTACATCTGTTCTATAGCATTTATACTTCAGTTTTCTTCTACTCTACTCCATCTTCAGGCGTCATTTACCTCTTCTGCCCATATGAACAATTGAGAGAAGGAAAGAAAAGTGATCCTGGCAATTATTGCCCTGGAAGTCTGACTTCTGCCCCCTAGGGTAGTGGACCAAATATTGAAACAGAGAGAAGTCACTGAGCTCTATCACTACATGGCCCATGTGTGTTCAGAAGGAAATATCAAGAGTAATGAGAGCCTACTGCACAGATATCTAAATAGAGTGGAGAGTATTTCCAAAGCGAGGTTCACCAGCCTGTTTCATCGAATGCAGGAGTCGAGAGATATAAGACCTATTGCTGATTCCATTGTTGAGGGAGATGATATGGTGGTCTGCTCAGTTTTTTGGCCACAAAATCAGATTGTTCAGGATAATATAGGAAAGAATTTCCTGTTTAAATTGACTCATTCAGCCCATCTACACCGTAGGAAGATGTTTTTACATGACTGAATATCAGAGACTATAAAACATAACTCAATAAAGACCCATCACTCCCGCATAGGAAGGAAGTCTATACTTCAAATGATTGTATGATACTCTTATTTTAGTTTATGTAACATATATCAGAACTTGTCATATAATGTAAAATGATTTTTATTTTTCTGTTTTACCTTTCTCTCCCATTTTTTTAACCGAGCCCATACATCTTGTATGAAACGTTACATTGATTTTGGTTTTTGTTCATTGATGAATGTTCCTTCTATTTCAATAACTTCTGCTACAAAATTAGGTCAGTGGAGAAACCTTGTTACCATGGCAGCCAGTCCTGGTGGTAGGCATCAGCAAACTAAGCAATTGCTTAGGGCCCCCTCTCCTCCATTAATTATTAGTATGAGTTGTGTGGGGGAGGCACCAAAAATATTCCTGCTTAGGGCCCCCACTGGGCTAGCATCAGTGCTACCAGCATTCTGATCCTGACAAGGTCTCGCCCATACTATGTATTTATAATTGACAAACAACAATTGAGTCCATTAACACTTATGTTTAATGACAGTTAAATCTTTAAGAGAACGGTTTAAGTCACACATTTAAAATCTGCCTGATCTTTACAAGGTAACTATTTATAGTGGTGAAAATGTGCTTTAATTTAGATCTAATAGATAATGCTAACAGAGCATGTTTAATACAGTGTGGAATATATTTCCCATGTATCTGCTGCACAGTCTAATGCGTGATGAAAGATTGGTGTTAGAAAGCTTGTTTTCTCAAAGACCAGAGTTTTGCCCCCATTGCCTGTATTCTGTGTCCTAGAGCAAGGACAGCCCTGACACAGCAATTAATGTGTGTTAGTTGGTGTACTTTTACTTGAGAGAACAGGGTCATGTTAAAATAAGATCTCTGGAATCTGAACCTTGTGGCTTTCAAGGTGTCCACCGAAACACTGCATGAAAAATAGGAAGTCTTTCCGAAGAGTGAGCTGGAGAATATTTGGGGAAACTTTTGGGATGGGAGAGCCTATACAGGAAGGATGGGCTCCACCTAAACCAAAGTGGAACCAGACTGTTGGCACTTAACGTTAAAAAGGTTGCAGAGCAGTTTTTAAACTAGGAGATGGGGGAAAGCCGACTGCTGCAGAGGAGCATGTGCTTCGGACGGAGACTTCTCTTAGAGGAGAGTCTATTGAGAGAGATTCTCTAGGTTCTAGTCAGGAGCAGAGGATGGAAGAGGATAATGTAAGAGCCAGATAAGATGAGAAACATTCACATAAAGAATTGGACACATCAGAAAAGGGCAGACAAATAAACAGTGACAAGTTTTTGAAGTGCTTGTACACAAATGCTAGAAGTCTATATAATAAGATGGGTGAACTAGAGTGCCTCGTGATAAAGGAAGATATTTATATAATAGGTATCATAGAAACCTGGTGGACTGAGGACAATCAATGGGACACAATCATTCTGGGGTACAAAATATATCAGAAGGACAGAACAGGTCATGCAAGGGGTGGGAGTGGCACTATATGTGAAAGAAAATGTAGAATCAAATGAAGTAAAAATCTTAAGTGAATTCACATGTTCCATAGAATCTCTATGGATAGTAATTTCATGCTCTAATAAGAATATAACATTAAGGATCTATTATTGACCACCTGACCAGGACAGTGATAGTGATGATGAAATGCTAAGGGAAATTAGAGAGGCTATCAAAATTAAAAACTCAATAATAGTGGGGGATTTCAATTATCTCGATATTGACTGGGAACATGACACCTCAGGACGAAATGCAGAGACAAAATTTCTCGACACTTTAAATGACTGCTTCTTGGAGCAGCTGGTTCAGGAACCCACAAGAGGAGAGGCAACTCTAGATTTAGTCCTGAGTGGAGAGCAGGAGCTGGTCCACAAGGTAACTATAACAGGACCGCTTGGAAATAGTGACCATAATATAATAACATTTAACATCCCTGTGGTGGGAAGAACATCTCAACAGCCCAACACTGTGGCATTTAATTTCAAAAAGGGGAACTATGCAAAAATGAGGGGGTTAGTTAAACAGAAATTAAAAGATACAGTGACTAAGGCCAGGTCTACACTACCCCCCTAATTCGAACTAAGGTACGCAACTTCAGCTACGTGAATAACGTAGCTGAAGTTCGAAGTACCTTAGTTCGAATTAGTTCGAACTTACCTTGGTCCACACGCGGCAGGCAGGCTCCCCCGTCGACTCCGCGGTACTCCTCTCGGCGAGCTGGAGTACCGCAGTCGACGGCGAGCACTTCCGGGTTCGACTTATCGCGTCCAGACTAGACGCGATAAGTCGAACCCAGAAGTTCGATTTCCAGCTGTCGAACTAGCGGGTAAGTGTAGCCAAGGCCTTAAGTGAAATCCCTGCAAGCTGCATGGGCACTTTTTAAAGACACCACAATAGAGGCCCAACTTAAATGTATACCCCAAATTAAGAAACACAGTAAAAGAACTAAAAAAGAGCCACCGTGGCTTAACAACCACGTAAAAGAAGCAGTGAGAGATAAAAAGACTTCCTTTAAAAAGTGGAAGTCAAATCCTAGTGAGGTAAATAGAAAGGAGCATAAACACTGCCAAATTAAGTGTAAAAATGTAATAAGAAAAGCCAAAGAGGAGTTTGAGGAATGGCTAGCCAAAAACTCAAAAGGTAATAAAATGTTTAAGTACATCAGAAGCAGGAAGCCTGCTAAACAACAAGTGGGGCCCCTCGATGATCGAGATAGAAAAGGAGCGCTTAAAGACGATAAAGTCATTGCAGAGAAACTAAACAAATTCTTTGCTTCAGTCTTCACGGCTGAGGATGTTAGGGAGATTCCCAAATCTGAGCTGGCTTTTGTAGGTGACAAATCTGAGGAACTGTCACAGATTGAAGTATCACTAGAGGAGGTTTTGGAATTAATTGATAAACTTAACATTAGCAAGTCACCGGGACCAGATGGCATTCACCCAAGAGTTCTGAAAGAACTCAAATGTGAAATTGCGGAACTATTAACTAGGGTTTGTAACCTGTCCTTTAAATCGGCTTCTATACCCAACAACTGGAAGATAGCTAATGTAACACCAATATTTAAGAAGGGCTTTAGAGGTGATCTCGGCAATTACAGACCGGTAAGTCTAACGTCGGCACCAGGCAAATTAGTCGAAACAATAGTAAAGAATAAAATTGTCAGACACATAGAAGAACATAAATTGTTGGGCAAAAGTCAACATGGTTTCTGTAAAGGGAAACAGTGTCTTACTAATCTATTAGAGTTCTTTGAAGGGGTCAACAAACATGTGGACAAGGGGGATCCAGTGGACATAGTGTACTTAGATTTCCAGAAAGCCTTTGACAAGGTCCCTAACCAAAGGCTCTTAGGTAAATTAAGTTGTCATGGGATAAAGGGGAAGGTCCTTTCATGGACTGAGAACTGGTTAAAAGACAGGGAACAAAGGGTAGGAATTAATGGTAAATTCTCAGAATAGAGAGGGGTAACTAGTGGTCCTAGGACCAATCCTATTCAACTTATTCATAAATGATCTGGAGAAAAGGGTAAAAAGTGAGGTGGCAAAGTTTGCAGGCGATACTAAACTGCTCAAGATAGTTAAGACCAAAGCAGACTGTGAAGAACTTCAAAAAGATCTCACAAAACTAAGTGATTGGGCAACAAAATGGCAAATGAAATTTAATGTGGATAAATGTAAAGTAATGCACATTGGAAAAAATAACCCCAACTATACATACAATATGATGGGGGCTAATTTAGCTACAACAAATCAGGAAAAAGATCTTGGAGTCATCGTGGATAGTTCTCTGAAAATGTCCATGCAGTGTGCAGAGGCGGTCAAAAAAGCAAACAGGCTGTTAGGAATCATTAAAAAGGGGATAGAGAATAAGACAGAGAATATATTATTGCCCTTATATAAATCGATGGTACGCCCACATCTTGAATACTGCATACAGATGTGGTCTCCTCATCTCAAAAAAGATATACTGGCAGTAGAAAAGGTTCAGAGAAGGGCAACTAAAATGATTAGGGGTTTGGAAAGGGTCCCATATGAGGAGAGATTAAAGAGGCTAGTACTTTACAGCTTGGAAAAGAGGAGACTAAGGGGGGATATGATAGAGGTATATAAAATTATGAGTGGTGTGGAGAAAGTACATAAGGAAAAGTTATTTACTTATTCCCATAATGCAAGAACTAGGGGTCACCAAATGAAATTAATAGGCATCAGGTTTAAAACAAATAAAAGGAAGTTCTTCACACAGCGCACAATCAACTTGTGGAACTCCTTACCTGAGGAGGTTGTGAAGGCTAGGACTATAACAGCGTTTAAAAGAGAACTGGATAAATTCAATAGCTATTAGCCACGATGGGTAAGGAATGATGTCCCTAGCCTGTTTGTCAGAGGGTGGAGATGGATGGGAGGAGAGAGATCACTTGATCATTACCTGTTAGGTTCACTCCCTCTGGGGCTCCTGGCATTGGTCACTGTCAGTAGACAGGATACTGGGCTAGATGGATCTTTGGTCTGACCCAGTACGGCCGTTCTTGTGTTCTTATGTTCTTATGGGAGGGAAAGGTAGAATAAAGGAATGAATTGGTGTGGGATGGCACGGACAAAAGTAAGGGACAGGAAACAAGAAAGACTGGGTGATAATGGGATTCCATGATGGAGTCTGGGTACAGGCAGTGTGTGTTCTGGGGGTGCCCAAAATTTAGGGGAAGTGGGTTCTGTTTAGTCTTGATCAACTTTTGAGGGTGAATCATGTCAACTGTTAGCTCTCCCAATTCACATGCTTTTTAACTTTAGTAAAAGAACTAGTGTCCTATGTCCAGCAAAGATTTGAGTGTTGTTTTTTAAAATGTTTCTTTGGAAATTGATTCTTTTGCTGTCCTAGGAAGAATTCTTCCCCTGTTAACGATTCACAAGAAATAAATGTGCTCTTAAAATGAGATGTCTCCAAGTGATACATATGCCTGTATGTCCTGTGTTAATGGGAGTCTTTGAGAAGTGAGATTATGGCATGCTGTTTTTAATTTAAAAGAAAGATCAAGTAAACAAATAGCTATTTTCACAGTGGAAGCACAGATACTAATAACAAGCAGCATGACAAATGTTTCCAGGAATTATCTTCACCATTTCTCTCCTCCATTTCCCTCCAACTTATTGTTATAGCCATCAACTTAAAAGTTGAGCAGTGCTGTAAACCAATCCAGGTCTCTGCATTTAGCTTCTATAAAAATCAGGCAACTTCTCTGGAAGAGTGTGTATGTGTGTCTGTAAAGATAGAAATGATAAAGCTTCATAGCATGAGAGAATATGTCATGGGAGCTGGGTTATAAAGGTTTTATCAGTATGAGTTTGGAATAGCTGAATTACTCATGAGTGTTGAAGCCATGCATTAATTGTGTAGGTTATCCCAAACTCATGCTGATAAAACCTTTATAACATAGCATCCCATTGTGTATTTTAAAATCCAGGCCTGATCCTCGGCTGATGTAAATTCAGTGTTGCATTGTTGACTTCAGTGGAGCTGTGCCATTTTACACCAGCTCAGGATCTGACACCACATATCTTACAGTCTACCAATGGGGGTTTCCTGGCTTTCCAAAATATAAAATGCCCAGGTCTTGCCCTAAAGAAATATAAAATGCTCATAAGGTACACCTCTCACAAGAAACTCTTCCACTCTGTGTACACATTTTTGTTTGTAACACAATATACATACTAATAATTTTAATGTATATACATATATATCATGTGTGTGTTCATTGCATGTATTACTCTATTTCCTTGAGGACCTTACATGATATTTACCTTCTTTTCTGGGAGGCAGATTTTGGGTCTGAACTGATTGAAAGTTTCAGCTTTCAAGATGGTGGCCGTAGCAATAAGTATAGTGCCCCCAGTAGATATATGCTTGTGTAATGAGTGACTCATTGCAATTTGATGCTACTTTTCCATACAGTTTAAAGTGTATTACTAAAGAGGAAGACAGTATGATGTACTTTACTTTTATAATTAAGGTCCTAAATGAAGGAGATGGAGAAGAGGAGAAGACAGAGCAAAATTATAATAATGCAGTTTGTACGCAATGTGATGCTTGTACCATTGTTGATTTTCTGAAAAAGGTCAGGGCTGAGGTTCTTTGGCAGAGCTATGTGAGGAAGTTAGCACAGCAACTCACGTATATAGTGCCTGGCTCAAGCCAGGGTTATTAACACTAACCTCATTAGTAACTTTTCTCTGAAGTTGTCAAGATGACACATTACTGGATATTGGTGGTACTAGAATTCCCGTACATGGTTACTTACAACAGTTCTGTTCATCATTACTGCCCCCCAAACAGTGGGTGGACTTGCTAGGGAGCCACAGAGGTGAGTGATTCCTCTAGTCAGTGAGTTAGTTAGCCAAGAAGCTGGAGCAGCCATTTGCTTGTTCACATTTGTGGGATGTGATTCTTCACAAGGACTAGATTATATAAATGACTGAATGTTAAATGAGCATTTTGGTCCTTTTCCTGTGCTTCTGGTTTGCCTTTCTTGTTGTTTTGCTGTAGTTCAGACTTTTTTGGGAGCATTTTGTTGTTCATTGCTTTGTAAGAGCATAGTTTTCAAGCACTTTGTTTATTGCAGCCTATCTTTCTTGCTTTGGAAAGTCCTTTCCAATATAGGGGAATTCAAACAAATAACAAGTATTGTGATTCTCTGTCTCAGCTGGGCACACGTTGTGGGGGGCAGAAACAGGGCATGCTCCGCTCCTGTCTTTTTGCATCACAGAAACCTGCTTAGACTCCCTTAGTTGTTTATCCAACTGTGCATTCATTTACAGTCTCTTTCAGCAGTACTATTTGCAGTGTACCCTGTGCTTTTGGCCCTTTCCCCAGGGCCTGAGAGGATCTGAGGTCTTTTTTCTCTGAGATCTCCATGAGACTGGGCTCAGCTAGCCCTGATCCTTTCTCCCCCTCGCTGCTTTCCTGTGCCCTTCTTATCAGTCGTGAGCTGATGGGCCAGTTGGCTCTTCAGCTCACCCATCCTCCCCCCCCCCCCCCCAGTGGGGTAATTTAAGTTAATTATCTAATCATCCTTTTCTATGGGAACTGAGTGATCAGAGTGCAAGCTCACCTGGTAACTCTCTGTACTCTGTCACAGAGTGAAAGCTTGGATCTGCAGATAAAAACTTGTTCTACTATCTGCAGTGAAAGAGAAGACTGCCAGTATGACAACCCTCATTTCCATAGGCTAGGGTCATGAAAGAGGAAGACTTTGTCTCCTATGTAATTGGGGATACAGGTCTTAGTGTGTAACCACTTCAAGCCTATGAATGAGGAGTCTGTGCCTAGGCAAGTAGAGTGTGGCTTATAATGAGGCCTTAATGTTCAACAGAAGGGCTACTATACTGCAGCATGATTTTTTTGATGATGGGTAACCATAGCAAGGACTATCTGCCTCTTACTATTTTGTATATTATTAATAAAGTTGGAGTCATTACTTTCCCTACACGTCCCGTCTGTCCTCCATTGCAGCATGTTGCAACATGCCATCAACAGTCATTGGTCTACATTGCTAGATCAGCTGAAGTATGCAGGGCTGTGTCTTGCTTTTTCCACATTCTATTCCAAGATAATAAACTGCTGTCAGCTACTCAGTACCACCACCAATGAGTGGAATATTGCAGCACAAGCTATCTCATGAGAGAGCTGTACAGAGCACCATCCTCTCTTGTTTGGTAGGGACTGCTTACTGTTTGTGCTGCTAAATTAGCTGTATTCTTGGGAAAGTAACAACATGCCCGAGTTAGTCTACTAAAGCCTCTAATCCGATTTGGTCCTTATTTTTGTATGTTGCCAAAATGTATACAGCTGCTGGTGATTTTTCCCTTTAATATTTAAGCGAGTAAATCTTGTATAGGCAGAAAGAAGGCTGCAATATGTTATATAGGCTGAGGAACAAAAGAAAGTCTGAAGGGCAAATTGATGCAAATAGGGTAATTAGCTTTCTTTAACTTTGTTTTGATAAATAATTGTAGCTCATACAGTATATTAATTTTTAACTTCCTCACCACAAATTTTTGTTTTGTTTTGTAGGCTGGATTTGGGTATGGTTTGCCAATCTCTCGTCTTTATGCTAGATACTTTCAAGGAGATCTCAAACTCTATTCAATGGAAGGCGTGGGTACTGATGCTGTAATTTATTTGAAGGTAACAACTTGATTCCATCATAAGATAGTAAAGCTCTTAGTAATTAATTCTCTTGTCAGGCAGAACAGTCAACTGTTCCTCATTTCACACTTAAATTTGTTTCCAGTGTATATGTACAGTTTTTTTAACTTGTATTATTGTACTTTATTTAAATCAGACATGCAGAATCTAAAAACTGAAGAATAAATGTGGCATTTTTGACCACAGGCTTTGATATTGAATTAGCTTGTTTCCAGTATTTTTTTTATCTCTTAATGTTGGGTCTTTGTTCCATATTTTGATTTTGATCCATATTAAGTGATGAGATGCCCAAGACCCTGGTGTGATGGCAGGCAACTTTTGTTAATACTTTTGTTCTTTTGGTTTCTGACACTTGTGACCACGATTAAATTGGGAGAGCAGGAATGAAGTGCACATTGGAGTGTAGAAGACTGATACAGATTAAAATGTTCCATTTCTATTCTTTTTTTTCTCCTCCTCTCAGTCTTCACTTTTACTTCTCCCATCTTTGGGGCTCACCCCTTTAGTACGAGCCTTGCCCCTAGCCAATGAAGGTTAGATAATTATTGTTTGGAATTTACCAAGGATTGATTCTCCATCACTGGCAAGTTTTAAATCAGGATTGGATGTTTTTCTAAAAGATAAGTTGTAGGAATTATTGTGGGGAAGTTTTGTGGCTTGTGTTATACAGGAGGTCAGACTAGATCATCACAAAATAGACACACTCTCATGGCGAACGTTCTGCCAGCCACTCCCTCTCTCTTATATTAAGGGAGTTCCCTCTCGAGTGTGTCTGCTGAGCTCAACTGTAGCAGTATATCCTGGGGGGAGAGGCATCACTCAGGTAACCAGGTCGCACATAAATCAGGGCATTTAAAGCCAACTGCTTGAATCCAACCCAGAAGCTTATTTCAAGCCAGTGCATGTCACATAGTGCTAGTCTGTGCAGCTGCACTGAGTAAGCACTTAATAAGTAATTCTCCAATGGCTTCATCTTCTGAATGGTACCAAAGTGTAACCCCACGTCGAGTGCATTACAATAATCTAATCTTGGTTTGACAAAGGTATGGATAAGTGTGGCAAGGTCCTAACTGGAGAGAGAAGGTGAATGTTGGTGGGCTTACTCACCAGCCCAGGAAAATGCAATAAATAGAAAAAAACTGTTACCTTTGCATCCAGGAGCAGTCCAGGATCTAACAGGGTAGGTCTATACTTACCTCCAGGTCCGGCGGTAAGCAATCGATCTTCTGGGATCAATTTATCGCGTCTTGTCTAGACGTGATACATCGATCCCGGATTGATCCCGGAAGTGCTCGCCGTTGACGCCGGTACTCCTGCTCCGCGAGAGGAGTACGCGGAGTTGACAGGGGAGCCTGCCTGCCGCGTCTGGACCCGCGGTAGGTTCAGACTAAGGTACTTCGACTTCAGCTACGTTATTCACATAGCTGAAGTTGCGTATCTTAGTTCGAAGTGGGGGGTTAGTGTGGACCAGGCCACAGAAACCCCAAGTTGTGCACTGGTGTTACAACTCACAGTTGTGGTCCCTCTTTGAATTCTACCATCTCTTCCAGCTGCTTCCCCATGACCCACCAACACTATCTCAGTCTTGCCTGGATTGCGTCAAGCCAGCTGGCTTCAGTTCTAGATTCAGATTAATCATGTTAGATCTAGGGCAGTGGCTCTCAGCCAGGGGTACATGTACCCCTCGGGCTACGCTGGGGTCTTCCAGGGGGTACATCAAGTCATCTCGATATTTGCCTAGTTTAACAACAGGCAACATAAAAAGCACTAGGGAAGTAGGTACAAACTAAAATTTCATACAGACAATGACTTGTTTATACTGCTCCATATACAATACACTGAAATGTAAGTACAGTATTTATATTCTAAATGATTTATTTCATAATTATATGGTAAAAATGAGAAAGTAAGCAGTAATAGTGTGCTGTGACATTTTTGTATTTTTATGTCTGATTTTGCAAGCATGTAGTTTTTAAGTGTGGTGAAACTTGGGGGTACGCAAGACAAATCAGACTCCTGAAAGGGGTACAGTAGTCTGGAAAGGTTGAGAGCCACTGATCTAGGGGAATGGACCTGCCAAAATAGTTCTAAAAAAACCAACTAAAGGGCCCTCTAAAACTTTTTTCTTTTAACCACTTTCTTTTTATTCTCTTTGTAGCCACTATTCCCATGGAGACGGGGAGCATTTCAAAATGGATTTTTTTCATGGATTTTTATTGCAATATGGTCGACCCATTTTGAACTGAGTCACTATAAGCATAGTCCAAGTGGCTTCTAAAATATCATGTGTGGGGGACATGTAAATAGTTGAAACTTTTGTTGAATGCAGAAGTTAGTGTTCACAAAGAGTCTGTTATCATGTCTACCACTTTGTTGCTGAGATACGTACAATAATCTCTTACCATTGCTTTCATTTTATAGGCTCTTTCAAGTGAATCATTTGAAAGACTTCCAGTTTTTAATAAGTCAGCATGGCGACACTACAAGACTACACCTGAAGCTGATGACTGGAGCAATCCTAGCAGTGAACCCAGGGATGCATCTAAATACAAAGCTAATCGATAATTTACCACCTTTGTCTCTCCCGAAGACGACTTCTGCATTCAGTTTAAAGTCTATGCTTTGTTCCAAACTCCTCTGAACCATAGTAGCCAATTACTTCCATACAAAGTCCTATCAGGGCACTGAAATTACAAAAACAAAGTGATGTATGAGACTTAAGAAAAGCACTAAGCATTTTTGGGGTGGGTGGTGTTATAACAACTTTACCAAAATATGCTTGGTTAGTTTGGTTTTATATTGACAAATGAGATTGCACTTAAGTACACAACTGTATAGTGAAAGGGTATTATTTCTTAAAGGCCAGTTTTTATGCACAAATAAAAGTCAGCAAAATCTGTAGAATCCTTTTAATAGTCAATAGCATCTGACACAGCAATATTATGTACCAGACAAGTCCTAACATAGCTTGAATGTGTGCTTAGAAAATCCACTCTTCGCTGCAGTTTCATAATGCACAGTCAGTGTCATCTGTTATATAAAATCCTTTTGGGCTCTTCAGATCTTATAGCTAGTGACAATAGAGATGCATAGTTCTTAGAAGGTATCTGTAGCTTTAAACTGATGCTTTCCCCATATTCCCAAATCCATTTGTCAAGTGCATCCAAAAATATATATTCTTGTAAGGCATTGCAACTTTCACCTCTTAATATGCACCTTAATGTTTTACTGAATTTGCACAAAATGCCAAATGATAAATCACATTAATTATTTTAAGAAAAGATTATAAGGGGTCAATGCTTCTCTCCATTCTTGCAAGCAACTCCCATTGATACAGAGGTGAGAGAATAAATTTTATATGTGATGTTCTTTGCCTGTCAGATACTTTTTTGCTTTGCTTTTGGGAAAGCATACTGAGAAACCAGACAGCCAGTCATGTAAGTGAATTTGCCTTAAGAATTTTGGTCACTTGGAACCTGATTAGTTGTAAAACGGTAAATAATTTGCCGACTTATTTATCTATGTAGCAAAAGACAATAGTCTGATCATTTGAATTTGTACTATATAGAGAGAGTTGTTGCACCTTGGCTTTTGGAAAGCATTACTGGTCTAAATATTATTAAACTGGGAGCATAATAGAAACAATGAAGGATAATTAAAAATAAGAGATGGCTGATCAGAAGTTGATGACCTCTTCCAAGGAGAGAGAGATTCGTTAAACAGCATTCTCTAAAATTGGTTGAGAGTTACTTATGTATGTCAAGAAGCTGTACTATACCAAGTTTCCACCAAATATTGCCTCTGATATTGTGGGTCCATAGAGTGTACTGTAGAGGTTAGGCGTTCTGGTAATATCCTAACTACAAGAGTAAAGGTAGAATGGGTTATAATGACAACTGTACTTGAAGATGTACCCTCAGTATCTGTGTGATGTTTTGATATTTTTTGAAAGATATTGCAAGATTTTAACTAGACAAAACTTGTTTACTAAAACTCAGCAAAATATCCCTTTGTCCTCCTGAATATTTATTTTGTAAGAATTAGTCTGTTAGATAAATAAGGAAAAGGTGAGAACTTCCTGGATATTTAAAAAAAAAACTTAGTTTGAGTTAGAGTAATGATGTTACTTTGCACTTACATAGCACATTTCATCCCAAGAATCTCAAAGCATCTTGTAAGCAATTCAGTCTCTCAGTACCCCATTTTTTGATGCACAGAGTGAGAAAAGATAAACTCCTGATCCTGCAGACACTTCCACATACTTGTATGGAAGTTAACCACCTGTAAAATTGTGTGCAGGATTGAGGGCCGATGTTAAACAATAATCCCCCATGGTTGCAGACACCACTGAAGAGAGAGAAAGCTGCCATTCACATGCTACAGCCAGGTGGTCCATCTGTCACTGTGGAAAAATCAGTGTAGTCACTGAAGAATACTTTAAATGGCTAGAGCCTTAATTTTGAAGGACACATTAGACCAGAAATCTAGTCACTTTGAAAACAAAAAAAAAAATCTGTTCCTGCCATCTTTTGTACTTTCAAAATCTCCTTCTTTTTAAGTTGTATCCTTGTTGCTGTTTGAAAGATTCCCCCCCAAAATAGATGAAAACTGGTCATATGAGGAGACTGTGAAACTGATTATACAAGAAGTGGCAAAATGTAAAATTTGCTTGAAAATATAATTGACTACGAACTTCAAAGAACAGAATATATGTATGAAAAGTGTAAAATTTTTGCAGTTATTAGGAAAAAGTCATGTTATGACGCATTGAGTGATTTTTAGGTCTAGACTGCTTCTGTTTGGGGAAATTTTGGCTGACTGGTGGTTTATAAATGAAAATCAATAAAATAGTCCATGCACAGGAATGTTAAGCAGAAATTCCCTTTTGTGTAGCAGAAGTACATTAAGAAAATAAATACAGAAGCCAGTGAATGAGAAGTGAAGATATGAAGGGCAAGTGTTACCATAACTGCTGAGTCACTACTTTAACTAAAACAATTTGTTTGGTATTCAAGGCTAAACTGACTACTGAATAGGATGAATGCTTTGGTCCTCCTTAAGCAAAGAAAGTTTTTGTCACTTGCAGATTGGCCACCAGATGCTCCTTACTACTCTAGGGAAGAGGAGTTGGTGTCGTGTACATTTTCTTCACATCCTATTACATACTTGAAAACTCATGTCCTCTGAAATGGCTGCAATTGGCAATTTATTCGTTGAATCCTCTGCATGTCCTAATAGTTCAGAGAAGGGAGATGAGAGCAGATTCTACTCTTTCCACCAGGCACCCCTAATTCCTCTGGTTTCCTCTCATCCTCTAGTCACTCTTGCTGAGTGCAGGCAGACCCCCTCCCAGTGGTTGGTCTCCCTCTCCCTACTCCTGAGGGAATTCTGTGCCAAAAAATTAAATATTCTGCGCACAATATTTTAAAATTCTGCATCTTTTATTTGTCAAAATAAGACAGTATAATCACACCATTTTCAATTATTTGCTGACAAGTATTTTGAAATAAATTACCAAAATAATTGAAAATGCTGTGATTATATTGTTATTGTGTTCGTGTTATTTTGACAATTAAATGCAGAACTTTGCAGAATTTTAATTTTTTTGGTGCAGAATTTCCTCAAGAGTGCCGAGGTTCTGTATGATGCAACCTGGGTGTGGGCTGCTTGGTGGAGGGTCTGGGTGCAGGGGGGAATCTGGGTGCACAGGTGCTCGGTGCGAGGGACTTTGCAAGGGGGCATGAGGTGAAGGTGGTTAGGGGTTGGTGGGTGGGGGGGGTCAGGGTGCAGCTGGTTGGAGCTCAGTGGGGTGGGGGGGTCTGGCTATGGGTGGCTTCTGATGCAGGGGGTGGGGGGGGTTCTGGGTGTGGGGGGGCTCCTGATACAAAGGGGGCTCGGGGGGGAATTCCAGGTGTGCGAGTGGGGGGAGGGGTCACTATACAGGGAGCTGCCCCCCTTCTCCACCCAATACCTGTGTATCCGGACCCCCACTCCCCATCAACCCCCCTTCCCTGCTGAGCCTTACCTCCCCGCACTTGGAACCCCCCCGAGCCTCACCGCCCCCCTGCACACACACACACACACACACACACACACACACACACCATGGTGAGGAGCTTCCTGTAGCCAGGGGAAGTTTCTGGGGCTTGATCTGACCCAGCCCTGGCTGCTTCATGCAGGGAAGGGGGAGGGGAAACTCCGTCTCCGGCCTCCTCCTACTCCCCCTCCAGCCCCAGCTGGGACTAACATCCCTGGGTGGCCAGGGCATCCCCAGACTCCTCACCCCATGGCTGCCTGAACAGATGCATCTGAGCTGCCAGGAGGGGTGAGTGAGCACTGGTGAAGCTTCTCTTTGCTTCCCCACAGAAACCATTTTCTGCAAGGAAGCAAAGGGATTCTGCGGGGAGGGCATTTTTCTGCTGTGCTGCAGTTGTGCAGAATTTCCCTAGGAGTACCTCTCCCTATCTGCACAGAGCTCACTTCTGCCCCAGGTTTGACCTCCCTAACTCAAGTAATCTCCCTCTGCAGCATGTTGGCCGGTGGGAGTGGAGAGGAATTGTCAGCAGGGAAAGTTTGATAGGGAGAAGAGTTTCCCAGAAAAACAAAATTGACTTACATCCTGAAAAATTAAGATTGATAGTTGTTGCAGTGTTGATCCTAGCTAGTGTATCTAAAGATTCTGCTCTTATTCATAGGCGTCTAATCCTGTTTTGAGGCCATTTGCCTCAATATCTTGTGGCACTGAATTCAAAAGTTAAATTTTATGTAGTGTAAAAATTTATTTCTTTTTATCCATTTCAGATTTATAGCCCTCTAACTTTATTGTATCCCCTTGTCTTGAGTTACAGAGTGCGGTAGATTAGAACAGACGTCTTCAGCACCTTGTCATTAACAAAGACAGAGAGACTGAGCTATGCATACTGTCTCCTAGATTCTTCTTGGGAATTTACAACTGACTCTCATACCCTGATGGGATTGGAGTGGTTTAACTTTTTTATTTCTAGTGTGCATCCTCTGGCATGTCTGTCTTGAACTTAATCTGCTGACTTGTAGCTCAAATACCTAATGTTGATAGATACTTATTGAAGTTCCTTTTACAAGAAAAGCCATAAAACCTTGTGCTCCTTAATTCTGCTAAATTTCTCAATGTAAGGGGCTCTCTGGGTCAGTACTTGGAGATGAAACTTTCAAGGAATAGCTAAATGCTCAGGTAAGTATTGTCTGGAAATGTAGTAGATGGTGCTGTCTTTATCTGAGTATTTTTCCCCGGTGACCCAGCATAGTACCAAAGGAATCTTATGCTGCTGCAGTTTGTGTTATCTTTTGGATAATATTTAAAATGGAGGTCCTGTCCTCCTATGGTTTTGTAGTTCCCTTCCCACTTTTTGAAGGAGTATGGATATCCTCTCATGGATCAGTAACTGGTTAAAAGATAGGATACAAAGAGTAGGAATAAATGGTCAGTTTTCACAATAGAGTGGTCAATAGCTGGGTACCCCAAAGATTTGTATTGGGACCTGTGCTGCTCAACATACCCAAATGATCTTGGAAAAAGGGGTAAACAGTGAGGTGGCAAAATTTGCAGCTGACACACAGCTATGCAAGATAGGTGAGTCCAAAGCTGACTGTGAAGAATTACAAAGTGATCTCACAAAACTGGGTGACTGGGCAACAAAATGGCAGATGAAATTTAATGTTGATAAATGCAAAGTTATGCACATTGGAGAGCATGATCCTGACTATACATACAAAATGATGGGGTCTAAATTAGCTGTTACCACCCAAGGAAGAGATTGTGGGGTCCCTGTGGATAGTTCTCTGAGAATATTTGCTCAATGTGCAGCACAGTCAAAAAAGCGGACAATATTAGGAACCATTAGGAAAGGGATAGATAATAAGACAAAAAATATAATGCCACTATATAAATCCATTGTACGCCCACAGCTTGAATACTGCAATTCTGGTCACCCCATCTCAAAACAGATATATTAGAATTGGAAAAGTACAGAGAAGGGCAACACAAATGACTAAGGGTCTAGAACAGATTCCACATGAGGAAAAATTAAAAAGACTGGGACTGTTCAGCTTAGAAAAGAGACAAGTGAGGAGGGATATGATAGAGATCTATGAAATCATGTATGGTATGGAGAGAGTGCATTAGGCGTTATTATTTACCCCTTCACAGAACACAAGAACCAGGTATCACTCAATTAAATTAATAATCAGCAGGTTTAAGGAAGTACTTCTTCACACAAAACACAGTCAACCTGTGGAACTCCTTGCCAGAGGATGTTTGTGAAGGCCAAAAGTATAACTGAGTTCAAAAAAGAATTGGATACGTTCATGGAGGATAGGTCTGTCAAAGCCAAGGTGGTCAGGGACGCAGTCCTATGCACTGGTGTCCTAAACCTCTGACTGCCAGAAGCTGGGACTAAACAACAGGATGGATTACTCAATAAATTGCCTTGTTCATTCCCTCTGAAGCATGTCATGCAGGTCACTGTTGGAAGACAGGATACTGGGCTAGATGGACCGTTGGTCTGACCTGGTATGGCCATTCTTGTTTTTATGATGTACATCTTGGAGTTCTTGCCAAATTTTATCTCCAGTTATAAATCCTGCCTATAGCTCCAGTTGGATATTTTTTTTTAATGGCCTTAAGTGTTGTGCAGAGTTCATGTTCACTATGAAACAGTTTTTGCTTCCAACCTACAGGTGACTGCATTTCAGTGGGGTGGGGTGTGATCTCACAAGCTAGCAAAGCATTTAGGTGAAATCTTGGCCACGTAGAAGTCAGTGGCAAAACTCCCGTTGATTTCACCCTTCATTTTTTTATAAAGTGCTTTTAGATGCTTACATCTAAGGTGCTATAAATTGCAAAGTGAGCTTGACTGATTTAAATAATTTTGTATAAACACACCTAAATTTTAGGGTCAAGTATATTCATCTCTCGACACTATTCATGCCAAGTTGGCTATTGTTAGTCATTTAATTAGTATGTATGTTTCCTTGGTTGTAGCAAAGATGCTGTGGTTTTGTAACAGCTCTTCATCTCCTCTTTCTGGATATTCACTTACTCATGAATGAAAATATTCTAATGTGTTTCAGTGATAAAATAATCCTCTGAGGCAGTTTACACTAAGGATGATTTATTTTAGTATTTGATAGGAAGAGGAGTTTATCAAAAGATTATTAAAGAAAAACAACTACTAAGGATATAGCAACCTCAGGACTCAGTCCTGCAAACACTTATAGACATGTTAACTACTCACAAGAGTAATCCGATTCAAGTCAATCTGTTTGCAGGATCAGGACTTAAACTATCAACAGTCCTTAAAATAATCTCCATCTGTGGTGTTCCGTAAAATATTTTCTCTGTTGACTTAATTTTTATGATCTTTTATTTCATTTGTTTTAATTTCATTACTAAAGATGCCTTAAAGTAGTTCAGATTGGCATAATTAGATTTGCTCCTTTCTTCTACAATTCAAAACACTTTAGGTAATATTTGTAGGACTGTATATGTTTTACATGATACTTTGATATGTGCCACTTAGTACTGTAGCATGCCTTTTTTTATTTCTTTTATTTATTTGTTTGAAAATTTCCTTTGAATTGAATACCCCTGAAAGGTGCCAGTTTGACAGTCCTGGAAATCAAAGCCCTCCGTCTACAAACTATGAGCAATGGCTGTGCAAGTTTCCCCACTCTGCTCTGCCAATGTGCTTCAAAACTGTTCAGCAGGGACTGAAGGTGTGAGACTCCATGTCCATTTCTTCCTTGCTCTCTCTGCTGAAACTGCTAACATAGCATGAAATTGTTGTCAGGTGGTTTATGGTGCAGATACCTGTCTGGTAGAATCACTTGGCATAATAGGTCACTGAAAAGTATTCATAATGGTAACTGTTTTGGGTCACTTGGCATGCTCGAGAGCAAAAGCACTTTTATCATATTGTTAATCCCTTGAGGGCGCATGGGTTATAATGTTGGTAAATAACACTTTGAATAAGTTTGGCTATTTAGATGTGTGTGGAGAGGGGTAGTCAACTTTTTTCAAGAGATTCCATGGAGATGAGTTTTTGTTTGTGTTGGAATTGTTTCTAATCTGGGAACCAGCTGTTTGTTGTATATGCTCAATCTTCCTTCCTTTTTCCTTTTCATTGTTGTCAAATTAAAAAAAAAATTATATGGTGGTGAGGTCTTTAAGGGAACTAACCAACTGTGTAGATTTATATTAGTCAGAAGGGGCTTTTTTAGGCCTTTATTCAGCAACATACATAAGTACATATTTAACTTAAGCACATGCTTAAATTTCTCTGACTTTGTTAAGCAGGTGGTTAAGTGAATTGCTGAATGGGGGTATTAGGAAGTTTTAGCAAGGAAACTGTAAACATACCATTAGTTTCTTCAAATTTGATGTGGATTTTACTTTTGATGTCAGAAGTACTTCCGTATAGAGCCCAGGGTAACTGTGTGTCACAAAATCAGTACTTAAATAGGGGAGTTTTTGTTTGCTCTGTTTTTATTATCAGCCATTTTGAATTTTTCCCAGGTTATCTTGGACACAGAGGTCTGGGAGTTTCAAATGGTTTCCCCCCCCAAAGGTTTATTTAGTAATGCCAAATCTTAGTTTCTGTTTGTTTTATGTTCAATTATATCTATGATCTGCACGTAATCGATGTAACTGCTTCCTTAAAAAGAGCTACTCTAGTACCATGACTTCTCAGTAGGTTTCATTCAGGTGTATTTATTTCATAGTTACAAGGTAATCTGAGTTTTCTGGATTGATTTTTTTAAGGTTGAAAGTTTTAATCTGTTTAATAAATATAGGTGTATATATGTTGTTGCATTCCTGTCAAATATGATCTAGGTTCTTGCTATCTAGGGAACTTCTGAATACAATTCCAAAGAGTCTCATAACCTTGTCAGAAACAATTTACTTTGACAACCAGGCCTTCTCATTTTCAATCTAAAGGAAATGTAAATTAAATTTTTTTTTTTTAGTTAACTTATCTTCTGGTGGCTCTTGTGACACTCGGAATAATTATGACTTATTTTAAGGTAGCTAGAGCCTCATGCTAACAAGGTCTATATTACCCAGTTCTTTAATGAAGGCACCATACCAAGAAGCTACAACACTGCAATACTTTTGTAAAAAATTTTAGTCAACAAAATTGAATAAAATAGTTGCTTTGAGAAGGATTTTGAAACACAAGTAGGCAGAGTTGTGAATCATAAGTCAAAAGATGGCTGCTACTAAACAGTATAACTCAAAAAGCGTATGTGTGACCCTGGCATTTTTGTAGAATTTAATAGATGCTTTACTCATGACTGCACAAACCATACTGAGTCCAGCCTTTTGAAAAAGGATGTCACACATTCATCTGATGTCTTCGTAAATCTGCTTTCCCAAGCGATCCTAGAATAAAACTTGCTTTCCTCTTTTCATTTATAATCTAAACTCAACAGCTTATGACTGTGACTTTTATCACAGCTGTTTTTCATTCTGTGTATATCTGATGGACTTGTATTTCCTGAATCAAATTAGTTGCTGTTCCCTCAGCATATTCATAGGAGAGTGAGAGTCATAGGTCTCTTGGCTAGGAATTGCGAAATTACTGCCTAGAATGTGATAGTACTAACAGGTGCTCCAAACACTCCCTATCCTCGCCTCAATGTCAGTGGATTCAACTGCAGTAGTTGTTTTATCTTAAAGGGTCCTATGGTAAATTTAAATAAAGTATGTTGCCACCTACCAGTCAATTGGTCAATGTGACAGTTTGTAAATATGAAGTGCTCTTTTGAAATACCCAGAGACCACAGCAAAACTCTGATATTGGCTTCCAGAAAAAGCTGTCCTGTTAGAGGGACATATACACAGTAGCATGTATATAGAAAAAACATTAGCAAGGTTTATATTGAAGAACATAAAGAATTAAGGAACTTCAGTACTTGTACATGTAATACACACTCTAAACTTGATGTCCAGCATTTTTTGGTGCAAGGATTGCTGTAGGTTGTTTGACTTTTATCTCACTATCCGTTTGTTACGTTATTTTGGGTGCCCAACTGGAGACAACTTGGAGTCTGTAAGCTGGTGGGCCGTTTTGCCAGCAAGGGAATGGAAATAAATCACCAAACCTTTTAAGGGCCTTTCCACACAATCTTCACAAAACAAAACAAAAACCCAAATCATCTGAGAAACACTAGGCAAATAATCTCCAGAGGCTTTGCCTGCCTCAGCCAGCCAGCAGGGGAGAGGAGACACACTTCCCTTTATTTCCCCTTTTGACCCAGCTTCCCCTTCCTTTTATATTCCACCCTCAGCAGCCATGTGCTCAGCGGGGCCTGTTAACTCTCTTAAAGACTGCAGATCCCTTACCTTGTTACCGGCCTGATTTCCAGTGATGCCCACACTGTGAAAATCCGGCTTCTTTTATGGCGGCTCAAATCACTAGTTGCAAAAATCTTGACCATTTTTATTTGATATTTATTACCCAAAAGCCCCATGAGAATGAGGGTCCCAGTGCTGGGCATTGTGCAAATGCATATGAAGACCGTTGCTCTTGAAAAGCTTGAAATTTAAGTGATTAATTCCTCGCTGTACAATTTCATTTTTCTGGTATGTCTTTAAGACTTCCAGACTTTCTGCTAAAGTCTCAGGAAACTTGTTGGTAGACAGGACATAGTCCTTCGATCAGGGAAAGATTGATCTCACCGTTCATATAAGCAAAAGGTAAGTGAATCCTAAGTGAAGCAAAAGGGGAAAGAGACCATTCTAATACCTTTCTATTGTCTTCACTCCTGTACGTCACAATCTGGTTCAAGCTGCATAAAAAATTTGATATCTGAATTTACTGGGATCTGGCAGGCCAGTTGCTGACTGAAGGAAGGCAAAAGGCAACTGGTGGATATTGCTGTTGCTTAAAGCCATGGGTGTCCTGGGCAAACTGGGGGGTTCTTATGGGTCCCATGAGCATGTTGGACAGACCAGCTGTCATTTGGCATTTGAGAAGAATCTATACAGCCACTTCTGACAATTAACTTGATTAGGTTTTGCTCAAGGATTTTTTATTCCCAAGCAATAAAAAGCAGCTTTGGGAATTTGCTAATGTACCTTCACGTTTGCTGGTGGGGCAGTAGAACTTACCTTTCTAGGTGTTGTGTGCATCACCATTGTATCAGAGCACCTTCAAGGCTTTCTCAATTCAAGGCGCTACAAAAATTGCAGATCCTGCAGCCATTTTAAAGAGATGATAGCACTATGTTTCATGTGGCCATAGTGACTCACCTATCTGTCAATATTAGTGTTCTCGCTTAGTTGAATGGATACAATGCCAGCAGTCAGTGTAGGCTACCTCCCATGTATTTCATTGGGATATAGTGATTCCTTGCCAGTTTAAGTTCCTGCACTTGAGCTATGCAGAAGCTCGTGTTTGCCTTGTGAAATCTTGGGCTTCATGACCTATAAACTGTAGAAGCTCTGATGAAAGTTCTGCAGCTGAATAGGACAAGTATGTGACCTCTTGTGTCTGAATTGAGCCTGTAGCTTGCATAATGCTTAGAACTCTAGTGCATACTCTTCTTTGGTAAGTGTGATGGAAACTTATAATGGTTTGAGTCTGCAAACTGGTTCTGTTACACGTGTCTCTTATTTTTAAATTTTATGCATTTTTAAAATAAAATCCTTAATGTACCAGATGACGAATTACTGACTTTGGATTTTTGATACTGTCAAAGCTAAGAATTAAACAATGAAATGGGACTGAATTTGCAAAGCGCTTTTTTCCCTATGCTATAAATCCTTTTCAGAGACATGCTAATCCAGTTTAATTAGATGTAGCTAGACTTTTGTCGGATACTGTAATTCAGAATAATTTTAAGCTATAGATGGTAATATTTTTCTACTGGAATTTTTATTAGGCACTCCTGTTCAGTAATAATAAGGATGACAAAATCAAGGATTTTGTCATCCTTATTATTACTGAACAGGAGTGCTTAATAAAATTATTATTATATAATAATAAAAGGTTAATTATTATGAGTATATAGTGGATTATTTTTCATACCTAAATTATTTTAATTTTAAAGACTGGATTTGCATGGAAAAGCATTATTTGTTGTCTTGGAATATGTTACTTACATTTGAGAAAAATAGATTTGCAATATATTTAAAATTCCAATGTGCAGTATTTATATGTATGTCTGGATAGTTTGTCTTGTCACCACATTTTTCCATAATTAAATGCTATTTCTTTTTTTTCTGAGTTGTAATGTTTGTTTTTGTGCATGCATCTTTGTGGCTTTAAATGTTCTTAGATAACACTGGATATTTGAACTGTCAAAATGACACCAGGCAACTTTCATCTTGAAATTCTCAAACCTCTTTGTAAGGTTAGGTAAGTACGGTATAATTTTCCTCATTTTATAGAAGGAAAAATAGGGGCAGAGAGGAGTTCGTTACTTACCTAACACTGCTGGGGCAGATAAAGGGATTGAAACCCAGGTTCCCTGATTTCCAGTCTCTTTCTCTAATCACTCAACTAAATTACAAGAATAAATATATTGCTAGGTC
This sequence comes from Trachemys scripta elegans, assembly GCF_013100865.1. Classification (NCBI taxonomy): domain Eukaryota; kingdom Metazoa; phylum Chordata; order Testudines; family Emydidae; genus Trachemys; species Trachemys scripta. The sequence goes on along the minus strand of NC_048298.1, from coordinate 206,545,529 downwards.
TGAGGTCACTTTCTTTTTCCTGAAGAAATATTTTTATTATCTGTAAGGAATCTGTATTGCATTTCCTCACTGCTTGCCCGTTGGCATCTCGGAGGTAGGAACTGGTTAATTACATAGCATTGAAATAGCAAAATCTGTCAGTATGTACTCGATAATGTCTGACAGTAGCTGTCTTAGAATAGAGAGCTACCAGTTGCAGCAGCAATATAATTAAGATGTGTAGCTCCAGGACACGGGATCACATCAAAAACCCAATTTATGACACTAGTACTCATCTCCCGTTACGCTATTCAGACATTTTTATTTTGCAGACTTCTTTAATGCAATTCAATCTGATTATTCAGTATGTGGATTTTTTCTGCTAGTGTAACCAGAAGTCTTAAATAGTAATCAGTTTTAAAATATTTTCTCCACTGTATTTTTTTCGTCTGAAGAATTTTCTTAATAGAAAAATTAAACTTGTAAACTGTTTGAGTCAAATTTGTCTGTATTCATAGTGTCTCTTGCCATTGGGGCTGTTCATTTTTGTTGGGGTTGTACTGATTTTTCAAACCATAGTATAAAATGAAATTTAATAAATTAAATCTAATACACATTCTGATCAAAAGCATCAGCTGGGCCGGTGACTCATTCCAAGCAATTCATTAGAAGACTGTTCCCTATCCGCCTTTGAGACAACCTGCTCTTGGATCTCTCATTCAAACATATTCCTTTTTATGTGTCTCCTGTTCTGAGGACAGTATGCACCTCATTTGCTTCTGCTGGAATGAAGGTTAGCAAGGCAAAACACTTAAATTGGTAGCTGCCAACCCTTCCTTTTACTTTGCTCTTAATCTAAGTAATTGGAAATTGTTTGTGATTGGAAAAAAAGTAATGCGGTCAAATAAACACTTAATCAAGTTTAATCGTAAAGAGCAATGCCAATTTAACAAGTAAATTATGTTTGCAGTATGTTTTCATATAGACAATCCCTTATTATTGTAACTTTCAATCCCACTCTTTAACATTGATCAGGTGTTGCTACTTTTTGTATTACACTGGACTACTTCTTTCAATTGATAGGATCACTAGTATTTTTTGTGTTTTTTAAAAAATGACATCGGGTTTTCCCATGTATGTGAAGTATGTGGGCACTAAAATGCGAAACCCATTTTAGCATGCTGCACATTGTGTTGTGGTATAGACTTCTCACTGGTATTCTTTCCCTATGCAAAGTTTTTTATTTTTCCTGTTTTTGTTTACCTTGATCTTATGTTTGTTTTATGTTAATAGACCCACTGTCCTGTAGAAACACATTTAATACATGACTTTGGTCCATGAATGATTCTTTTATATATCTAAGCTTACGACAACTCTGTCACTATATAAGAGAGAGTCGTGTTGCAAATAAACTATTTAACCTTGTATTCAGTTAGAGGAACCTATTTTATTCTTTTCTCTCTTCATTTTGTTTGTTCATATACCATTCTGTATGCTGCATGAGTGGTAGTTTCTGTACCTCAGGATGTTGGTGAACTAAAGGTTTAGTTTTTCCAGCAGGAGATCGGTGACCTTCATTTATCTTTAAAAGAGGCTGGCATCAACAACTCCTAACCTTCTGCAAGATAGTGGCCAAAATTTTGCAAAGCACATCAGTGTTTGAGGACTACTGTGTATGCTGCATCATGTGTCTAAGCCAAAAAGGTTTATTCTGTATTGTAGCACACTAGTTTAACTGTTGTTGCACAAACATGATATCATGCACTCGGGATCTTCACATATGTTTCAGTAAGAGTCTGAATCTGCTGATATATTTAAAAGCATTAGATCTTAATATTGCACTGTATGCTTAATTATGGTGTTATTTGCTGAAAGTTCTTGTTTTACAGTACACAAACTGAACATCTTTATTTTAATGGGGCATGAACATAACTTTACCAGTCATAAGTTATACCTAAGCAATGTTTGTGGCACTGGACAATGTTACAAGTCTCCTGCTTTGAGATAAAGGTTTAAAGATCTATAAAAAACCCAAATACCCAAACAAGATGATCCTGTTGCATTGTCCTGGAGCTCCGTTATTTCAAGCGACTGATATACATGGAGTCACTTTGTCTGGTGGTGCAGTAATGATAGCATTTGTTCACTGGGCCATCATTGATTGGCTGCATTCTAATTAAAGAATAAACTTGTTTTGTGCGCCTACGTTTGAGGTCACTTTATTCGTGTGATTTTAACAATGAATTGATTTCTGTTTTCTCTCTAATTGGGGGACCTAGGGTTTCAAAATAAAATTCCAGGCAGCCGGCCATTAGAGTAGCTGGCACCAATTTTATTGATGATTGGTATAACTAGATACAAATGCTGGACCTGATCCAGCAATCTTTTCTCATATTAGTGGTCTTGCTGAAACCTCTGGGGCTATTTCATGAGGGCGAGAAATTGACCTCTTATTTGAATCACTCTTTGACTTAAAATGAGTTTGTCTCTGATGAAAACTAATGTTAATTCTTATGCAGGAAAGTTTTCTGTCACTTTTTACTTACATACACATACAGTATGAATATTTAAAAGATCCTCCTTGTTTTCTTTATTTGGAATAGCATGCATACCTGAGACCCTTCAGACAGCCAAATCAGAAAAATCAACTCAGCATAAATCACTTTGATAAAAAGGAATAGTTTTATGTTTTAAAATAAGTGCCAGATCTTGTTTGCTGCGGATTTGCATGAATGCAGTGTGTTGACATTTGACTCTCTTAATTATAAATTGCTGTGATCCAGTAAAAAAGGAACTCCTGGACTTGTAAATTGAGGACAGCTTTTCAAAGTAGTAGTGTCTGTTGGTCCATGGATGTGCCCTTGGTTTCAACCGAGGCAATAAAGGGGGGGTGGACTGAATGTGCCCTCAGTTTCTTTTCACTGTCGCATGGTCCAAGTCAGAGCTTCTGCTGTTGTCTTGTACCTTATGACGCACTTTCCAATTTTTTCTGAAAAAACGGTTTTATTGTATATAGTTAGCATTTTTATTGTTTTTGTAGTATATTTTAGTGTTAGTAGTAGTTTTCAAGGACCTTGCGATGCTGCTTTGGCAGTTTCCCACCTCTCCCCCCCTCAACCCCCCGTACCCATGCCTGGGTACTGGAATATGCCAAAGATACTGGGTTCAAGATCTGCACTTCCTACCCTTGTTCATTTTCAATCAGTGATGAGCACCAATGCTGCCTGTATTGCTTGGGGGAAGCCCATGTTGCATCCAGATGCAGTATCTGCCTCTCCTTCCCTGCCCATACCCAGGAAGGCTGGACTTTCCACCTCAAGAAACACCTCATGGAGGTTGCCATGAGGCCACAGTCGGGTCCAGGCCAGGGAACCCTCCCTGTACATCAACCTGAGCAGTTGAGGAGTGCACCTCCTACCATAGAGCTCTAGTCCGGTTCTGCTGGTACCAGCACTATAGTCTCTGTGCCGGGGAGTTAGTTTGTAATGCACTTGAAGCTAGAACTTAGGTCTGTGCTGAATAAAGTGAGAGCTGCTTTTCAACTTCTCTGCTTGGTGGTGTTCTTCCACTTGACTGTATTTCCAGACGAGGTGGCAAGCTGGCTGTGTTGAAGCCCCTCCGTGTATTAATGCACATGTTCACGTGCCCTGCCAAAAAGAGTGACGTTTGCCTGAAATACATTACCAACCCACTCAGCATTCACAGTAGAAAACTGCATCATGTATCAAAAATCAGTTCCCAAGCAGTTTGTTCATTGAAGCAATGGTTCCTGGAGCTGTTTAAATTCTGCTGTTTTACAGGTGTCACTCCACTGAAGTCCCGGGTGGATGAGCATATCAAGGTGTATAGCTGAAAGAAGGTCAAGCCCAGGAGTACATTGTAACAAGGGGAGTTTAATCTTGGCCGCACCATTTTTGGAAGGGGAGTAGGGAGACCCTGCTGCTTCACTTGGGCTGACAGAGGAGCGTTATTGTCTGTGGGCCACCCTAAAGAGTGGTTCTACTCTAGAAAGTGCCTCTTAGAGATACCTCGGTTGGGTTTAAAATCCTCTTGCTGTAGTTGCTCTTGCAATGACTCATATGGCTGTGTGCCCTCTTGCTTCTAGTTCAGCACAGCCAGCAGCAATATCTCCCCCAGGTTAATGACTGGCGGGAAGAATTACCTCTTGGGGTTCACAATAAAGAGAACAGAACTTTGTGGTGGCAGAGCCATCAGGATGATTTTTAAACCAACAAAGGGTACATCTATACTTACCTCCGGGTTCGGCGGTAAGCAATCGATCTTCTGGGATCGATTTATCGCGTCTTGTCTAGACGCAATAAATCGATCCCGGAAGTGCTTGCCGTCAACGCCGGTACTCCTGCTCCACGAGAGGAGTGCGTGCCGCGTGTGGACCTGCGGTAAGTACCTTGTAGTTCGAATTAAGGTACTTCGACTTCAGCTACGTTATTCACGTAGCTGAAGTTGCGTATCTTAGTTCGAACTGGGGAGTTAGTGTGGACCAGCCCTTAGAGCATTTCAATATAAAACGAGGAGGACAGAAAGGAAGGGGATTACTGGACGAAACACAGCTAAAGACAATTTGAGTAAGAGAAAGGAAGGGAAATGGGGTTGTGAATAAGAAAGAGGTGACTCTATTAGCCAATCCTGCAATTTCACTTAAGGAAATCTTGTTTGAGTGAAGACAGCAGGATTGGACCCATATTAACATGAAAGAAGGAATGAAAAGGTGCAGAAGGAGAATATAACAGAAGATGAAAAGGAAAGAGCAGACAGAGCAACAAGGGGAGATCAGGCTGGCTGTATGCCTAGAATTAATTAAAATAATCATATACTTTGGAGATGGCAAAAAGCCCTGTTAGATCATTGAGCCTGTACCCAGGCCAATTCAGGATTACTCCCAGCAGTATGCCATCTCATGTTTGACTACTTTAGTTTTAAATGTCTGTATTCTGATATTCAGTTAAAATTTTCCTTGTATGACTTTCTGCCTATCAGTACCCTCTTGCATTACTCTAAATATTTCCTCTCTTTCATTTGTACTCAACCCCTGAAATATTTGTAAATGGTCATTAATGTCCCCACATAATTGTCACCTACACATGTTATATGTGTTTAGCTCATCTTTAAAATGTTTCCAGGTAAGTTAAACCAACCAACGTGTGTCTGTGTATATTAGATTAGGTGTGTGTGTATAGACAGATGGTGTATGTATTTAAATGTCTATTACACAAGTATACAGAACTGAACACTGTATTCTAGATGTTTTCATGTCAGAGCTATGTGGAAAAGAGCTCTCTCCTTGTTGCTTTGTGATATGATCTCTGCCTATTCAGACAAATTATCATTAACCTTACACACCACACTGCGAATATCTATAAATCTGCGTGTCCCTTCAATACATGCTTCTTCCTATTACTGCTTTCCAGGTTTCTACCTCCTATGGGAGTATGTTTCATTTTATCCACCCAACCCCACACTATTAATGCACAAGGTGCACCAATTTAAGTAAAATCAATTTTAAAATAGACTTACTTATGCGAGTTCAAGCTCCTGTGTAAACACTCTTTTAAAAGTTTACAATTGGTTTGTCTCATTAACTTATTTTGGTACCTGGCTGAAACTGGAAGAGATAATTGATATATGTTGGGGCACCGGATAGTCCTCAGTGCCTTTTAATTTTAAGATTGTTCTCACTGGGGTTTGCAACACTTCCCAGTTCATGCTGGTATAACTGAGATAAAATGAAGCTGGTTGTCTTCAAAACATCAGTGTCTTAAAGGCAGTGGGGTCAGAAACTAGTAAATGGCATTGGTGTGACAAATGTATTGAAGAATTAGGAGTGCAGCTCCCTCTCCTAGAGCTGGGTTGGCGCTAAAGGGCTCCTATGAGTAAAAGTAATAAAAATTATTTTGGTCACTAGTGTTAGCAGACTTAACTCAACATACACAGGAAGCAGATCTGCTGAGTGAAAGTCATTATGGTGATTTTTTTTTAAATCCATCTTATCCGGGGGAAAGCTTGTGTAACTAACACTGATTCTGGTGGGGACTTGTGCCTTTAAATCATTTGTTTCTCAGCCATCTTCAATTATTTTTAAAATCCTTACATTTTATGCTCCAAAATAAAAATATCTCCAGCTAGTACATGCTTAGCTCTTCTCTGCAGCTTCCATCCTCCCCTACGCACAGGGACAGCTATGACTGTCGGAAGAATGTTTCATCTGCAACTGCTAAAGTGAATTTACGATCAAAGAAGGAAAAGAGTGAAATCAGGGTCATGGGATGTTTGACTAATTTTTAGCGGGGAAAAGAAAGGGAAAGTCAAAAGTGCTGTGTTGTTTAGAGCTGCAGCCAGGCCAGAACTTTCCTACTGAGGTTTTAAATAATGCTTGTTTCAAGTAATCCAGAACACCCAGAAATGCCCTGAGTGTCTACACTGTGAAAGCTAGGGGTAGGGGGGAAAAATCAGGACCAAAAGTGAAAGTTAAGGTAGACCAGCTCAAAGGTTCCACTGCATCTGGGCAAAGACTGAGGAAGGCCTGAAGTATATGATGCTGCAGCATACCTGAATACCAACATTTATGGGGATGTTCTAGGCACCAGTGGGCAGAACCCTATTGATTTTGAGTAAAACTGAAAAACCAGAAGGGTGAAAATGGTGGACACATGGAACCCATGGCATCTGGTTAGCAGAGCCAACAGCTTCACCCAGCGTGTAATTGTCTATAGACGAGAGCTTGTGCAGAGGGATGTAAGGAGCCCCGCTGGTGTACACTATCTGGCCTACAGAAGCAATGGTGTGACTCTCTAGTTTAGAAAACACAGCTTTCACTAAATGTAATTGCATTTTCTTGTGGATTGCAGCCCTCCAGTTTGGCAAGGTACTTGTACACGTATTTATTTTTAAGTACGTAAGTAGTCCCATTGACTTCAAAGTTAAGCACATGCTGAAATACTTTGCTGAATCAGGGCCTGTAGTGAGAGGGGAATGAGGGAGAAGCTGTAATAAGGGGGTGGGGGGAGGAAAGGGATTAGGGGAGATATCTATTTCAAAACCAGCAACAAAAGCTCCCCCAAAACCCAGCCAACAGCAAGTACCCTTGGCCCAACGCCAGTGTGTGTAGAGGAATATGGGAAACTGAAGATGTTCGTGTGAGAAGTTAAAGGTAAGTTGGAGAAAGTGTGTTATGGGAAAGTAAGAGTTAGCAAAGACATGATCATTATGGTTTCATTATAACTAGTTCAAGCGAAATTTTCAATGAGTGTTTTTAAGAATTGTAAATGTTTTGTTAAAATGCTATCTATATTGATAGTAAGAGAAGGACATGTATGCAGATGTTAATTTAAATAATGTATAATATAAAGAGCCAATGACGTGGTGGAAATATAATTATGACAAAGGGGAGTTTAATGTTAATTAGCAGTGTTATGAAGTATAAAAAGTAGTTTTGCTAATTGCATGGGAGTTCCAATTAACATTGTGTGGACGGGGATGTTTCCAGGATTATAAGGTTCTACAGTACTACATTCTTGTCAGTGGACTGATCACCCATTGATACACCATTTCATCTTCGAGTGTGAGTATTTGTGTATGTGGTAACTGCATGCCTGTCTGCCTAACTAATCCTCCTCCTTTTGAATAAAGTTCAGTTGTATCACTAAAGTGTTGCCTAGTGATCCTCTCTAACTACATTTTCTGTAACTGACCTAGAAGCTTGAACTTGAAAGGTAGGTTGGGTTTTCTTGCACCTTTATCTTTAACAACTTAATATTAAGTGGGAATTAATTAAAAGGTTACACACCTACTAATTATGGGTGCCTTCTAACAGATGCTATACTGTAGCAGGAAGAGAGTAAAACCCTTTTTTCTACTCTTTGATTAATTATATAACTGATATATGAGAGCTGGCTGCTCCCTGGCCTGAAGAGCTTACAGCCCAGCTGGCACGAGACAAAACACGGGACATGGGTGCAGGTGAGGGAGGAAACAATACTGAAGACAGCCCCACAGGACAAACTCCTGGAAGAAATGGGTCTGAAGGTGGTGAAGGCAGGTGCTTGGCGTACAGGAAACGCAAGGCACACACTGCAAAACAGAGAGTGGGAGGAGGGTTGGCAAGGAGCTGCTAGGAGAGATGATTGGGAGGTGGATGAGTTTAGCAGCAGGGGTTTGGACAGGTTGGAATGGCTGGCTTTTCAGCTCATTTAGGCTAGGTCTACACTACCCGCCTGAATCGGCGGGTAGAAATCGACCTCTCGGGGATTGATTTATCGCGTCCCATCGGGATGCGACAATCAATCCCCAAATCGGCGCTCTAACTCCACCAGCGGAGGTGGTAGTAAGCGCCGCCGACAAAGCCGCAGAAGTCGATTTTGCCGCCATCCTCACAATGGGGTAAGTCGGCTGTGATACATCAAATTCAGCTACGCTATTCACGTAGCTGAATTTGCGTATCTTAAATCGACTCCCCGCTGTAGTGTAGATGTACCCTTAGTATCATGGCTGTAGAGAGAGGGGATATCCACAATGGAGCCACTGGGGTTAGAACATGGGCTTGATGGTACCCAAGAACGTTCCGGTAATGACTGGCAGAGCCGTAGTAAAATAAAGATGGCAAGCTGCACTCTCTGTTGTATTTCATTTATTTTCCCCATGGAGCTTGGGCTTATAAATAGGAACACAATAAAGCAACACTTGTTAAAAATAAAAAATGAAACCCAGCGATGACCAAAAAGTGCAAATCACCATCAGTATGTCCAGAGATGGTGAGGAAGTTGGCTGTCTTCTCTGTGGGTGGTGGAGGTTGTGCATGGAGGGTGGTATCCATACCAAGAGAACAGGCGCTCAGGCTTTCTTATCCCAAACGCAGACCAGACATCTGGTACAGGTATATGGCTTTGTCACTTGGTAAACCACACGTGACTCTGGGAGCAATAGCTAAGCTTAAAATGAGGTCATTCTGGTGAGTGTTTCTCCTGTTTCCCATTACTAGTCAAGCAGGCTAATTTTCCTCCAAAACTTTGCTGAACAGAGGGCATTGTTTTAACAACAACAAAAACCCACCAACCCTGACAGCCTCCATCTCATTTGGACAGGGCTCCTTGGTATAAACAGCACCATAGAGAGCAGGCTGTTCTCACTGTGGAGGGGTGGTTTGTGATGGAGAAATCAGAAGAACAAACAAGCACACCCCAGGGATGAAATTACAGTAGCTGGTTACCTAAGGTGGGCATGAAGGTTTTAATCACACCATCCTCTCTCACAGGGCAGGTGGCAGCCAGACACTGTGGCCCTCTTATCATTCTTACTAGTGAAAGAAGCAGTGAGTGCCCCTGGTACCATGATAGCTGCCAGTTGTTGCATCTCTGTAAAGAGACTGGTTGTGTCTCCAGAAAACCAGTTACTCAGCAAGGACGTCTTTCCTGGAGAGAGAGTCAGATAAGGGCCTGGCTGAGGTTGCATATGAAAAATCAGCTAGGCCTTGTTGGGTGGATAAAGGAATACTTGGCTATTAGGGAAAAAAACCACAAGGCTGGCTTGGGGGCCTGCAGCTAGGGTCCTTCAGTGGCCTACCTGGAAACTGCTGAGGGTGGGGCTCACTACCAATAATTTCTAATTCTGCAGGGCAAGGGAATGCAGCCAGAGGGTAAACTGCTGCCAGTACCCTAATATACATGAATACACACCGTACATTTACACACCAACACCTGTTTTTCACAAACTCCTATTCTTGGTGCCTCTCTGAAATGTTCCTGCTAGTCTGTTCTTCATGGGCTGGAGCAGAGTCCTCTTCTTTTGCTGATTGATGTCTCTGCCTCTCTCTCCTCCCCACTGGAGCTGTGTTGTCCTGTCTGTACAGGAAACCAACAAAATGAAGAATACTACAATCTACAGTAACTTTCACCCTGGGATGTGCTCGCAGCATGAAGGAAGCAAGTGGAGCAGTTGGCTTTTGGCTACTGTTGTCCATGCCATCCCTTGTTCTGGCTGCCGTGCAGGCTGCAAATTGGAATGTATTGCAGGTTTAGTATGCCTTGCTGGTTTGGTGCCCAAACTGCTCAGTGGACTAGATGGAGAAACACTTGACATGCTAGCATAAGAACACAGGTAGGTCCCGTGCAGCAGTCTCTAGAGCAATGGTCCCCAAACTTTTTACCTTGCACCACCCTTGGGGCCATAGCTAGGGCCAGGGCTGGGAGTGGAGCTGGGTGGCACTCCCTCCCTGCCCCAGGGGGACATGATGCACAGTTTGGGGACCCCTGTATCAATGTAGAGGTGGATGGAGCAGATCACTTCTCTGTAGTGCTGTCCGATCAGTTTCTAATCTCATTTTCCAGGTTGGGAGGAACGTGGGAGTCTTATGGGAGGTAGTTCAGCCAGCCAGCCACAAAGCTGTAGGTCACCCAATCCAACAGCCACCCCTTCCAGTCGTTGCTCATCTGGCGTAGATGGCGTATGAGAGAAGTCTCATCTCATGCTGAGCTGAGAGGTTACTGATGTCAACATGATCATGTAAAAAGGAGAAAAATTCTTAAAGTTGATGTCTTTGTGGCTCCATTAGGGATATGAGGCTGCTCTGAGGGAAGGAGGGAAAACACCAGCATCCAATTCTGTGCATATAGTTTAATTATTTTCCAATTGGGCTGCCAATGTTTGGATGTATTAAGGGCAGGTGCCAGCAGGCAGTTAACCTGGATCCCAGACTGGGAATGCATATCCATGTGTGTGCATGCATGTACTGTATACCTAGCTGTAAAAGAACGGACAGTGCATACATGCTTTGGTCTTGTTTAGAGAAATGCCAAAAGTTTTAAGGTTGATCTGATTGATACATGGGATGGGCAGAAACGCTGTTGCATAGACAGTCGGTTGATAACTGACATCTCCGAAGGTATGGTAGGCCCAGGAGAAATGTGGCTGAGGGGCTTTGGCTCCTGTGTTGATTAAGGTGATGACTAAAATAGCCCAATTCTTTTAAAATATTTTTTTCCCAGACAAGAAATCCCAGCAAGGACATTCGCTGTCCTACGCTGCAGCCTTCAAAGCAATGTCACAAAGAAAACCAGAACACAACAGGTGGCTTCTGAGGCACTAGGAACAAGGAGTGAGATTTGCTAAAGCAAATGAGATTCACGCTATATTAATCTTTGCACATGCCCTGACAAAGGCCTGGTCAGCAAATCTTCATTCAACTCAATCTGTTCAATGCATCTCCAGTGCCGACTGGCCAGATCCCCGTTGCACTGGCCTGGTTTAGTTTTTTGGTGGCTTTTTTATTTTGAAAGAAAAAAACACATTTCCTGTACTGGAGAAGTTTTTTGCTGCTGTGACGAGAGACCTCATCGCACTGGCAGGGCTCAATTTAGTAGGGTGACCAGAGAACAAGTGTGAAAAATCAGGACACTTTTTTCCCCCAAAGGTGGGGAGGGAGGGGGTACAACGCCTATATACGATCAAGCCCCTAATATTGTTGGGTCACCCTAGGTACATGCAGAGTCCAGAAGTAGCTAAATTGTCTCTTCACACAGTGCTGCTGTGCACATGCTCACTCAGTCTAGCTCAGGGGCTGAACGTTCCCCTGCAGTGCGAATTCCCCGAGGTTCTTAGCTGGCCCTAGCAGCTGCAGCAAGTAGTGACTAGTGACAGGTACTTACTCCAAGGTCATGTGTCAGTTAGTTGTCCGGGTGTATCTGAGCCCCAAGAGGAAATGGGGCAGGGGTGAGCTGTTCCTGAGAACTCGTCCCTGGCAATGCACCACTCCTCTTGCAATGCCTTTTCCTACAGTGCACTTGCCTCTGTCAGCAACAGCTGTATGTAGTTCCTCTCCTCCCAGCCACCTGCATGTTATATGATGTTGGTATCTTTTTTTTTTTTTTAATCGTTTATTTTTCTTTACTTCTCATCCTCATCTCCTTCGCTCATGCTGCTGATGGAGGCCGAGGCCGCTTTCGGAGAGGAAGGGGGTGAGGCTTTATTGAACAACCAGGGGGAGGGCGGCGATGGAGAGCGGGATGGAGAGCGGCCGCGTGTTGGGCTGCTGGTTGGGCTCTGCCTCGGCGACAAGGCCTGGAGCATTCGGCCACTTCGCTCCTGAAACATCTGTTTCTGAAAAGCAGTTTGAAAAAGAGGCTGTATGAGTCAGGCACAACAACAGGGGGCTTGGGTGCTGTGAGGCCAGTTGGGGACAATTACCTGCGAAAGGGGAGAGATTCTTTGGCCTTCAGGAAAGGGAGAGGCTTAACGTGCATTTCTGCTCTGAAATATGGCCAGTCAAAATGGCACCCTGGAGTCACAGTTTACAAGCCAAATGGTTTTGGTACCCAGCAAACTAGTGTGGATGCGAAAGTGCTGCTGGGAGCTTTCCAGCTACACTACACATTCTGCAGGTCTCCGAGGGGATGCTATAGGCAGAATTTAGTTAGTTGTTCAGTTCCTGGGTGAGCCAGAACAGACTCCGTTTCACTCCCGCTTAGCTGGGCTGGCTCCACTGTACCGACAGGAGTCAAAGTCATAGAAATGTAAAGCCAGATTGGGCAACCCTGGTGGTTATTCACAGAGTCGTCCCTTTGGTAGGGTGAATTGGGGTAACCACTCCGTGGGCTGGTGCAATTGGCTGGCATGGTCAGTCCCGGAAGTGATGGATTTGTCACTTCCACCCCAGACCCCACACCCCTCTAGGGACAGCTCTGGTTATTCACATCTGAAGTCAATGGGACTGTGCTTATGTGACGTGCACAAACCGGCCTTTACTTTGTTGTTGTAGCCAGCAGAGATGACTCTGGATACACATATGGGGTGAAATCCTGACCTTATTCAAGTCAGTGTGAGGTTCTCCATTGACTTCACCCATGGACTGGATCTTTTGAGCAAAAAAAGATGCCACATTTTGATGGAGTTGCTTTTCAGAGCAGCAATGTACTGTTAAGTTTGTTACAAAGGAGATGTGGGGCTTAACTTCGAGGTGGAGTGGGGAAGGTGCTGTCTGGGCTACTTCTTGTGGAGCTCTCGCTGCTGGCTGAGTCAATGAATTGTATTGGTAATTCTTTCAACAGCTTGCAGCTGGGCTGAGCTCTTGTTCAGAGCAAAGTGTAGATCAGGTGTGACCGAACGCATTGTAACATGTTTCTAAACAGCAGCATAGGCAGGGTTGACACTGTTGACAACAATGTTAACAATCTTGGCCACTCCTGGGCTTCCTTCTAGGATTGGACCACAACCCACTAACACAGTTTGAAAGGTGTTAAACCTTGTTTACACCATTGTTTAGAAAGATGGTTAGTTAATGTGTTTGTTCACACACGCCCTATATTTCTAGTCTGCACAGGAACACAGCAAGTGGCTGCTTGCAGCCAGAGTTCTAATGAAAAGAATAAGGCCTTATCTACATACAAAAGTTGAACCTCAAACCTGCTAAACTGGCGCAAACTCTTATTTTTGGCTAAAGAACCTAAATAAATCTAGTTTAAGCCAAAATAAGTGTGTCCACACAGCCTCTGGCACCAGTTTAACTAACATGATTTAAAAGCACACCTTAAGTTTGTGCCCCAAGGCTTCCTCCTCCAGAGTATTTCCATGCAAAATAAGAAGAGTTCTTTCTAGCTAACAGTTCTGCACAGCAAGGCAAGGCCTTTTCAGCCAGCTCTTGTCCAGCGAAACTGTGCGACTTGCCCTTTGCTAACTAGCTGCAACTTCATGTGGCTATGTTAAGCTTTTGGGTCCCCTTTTGTCTCACAAAGCTGGTTTTCTCTCTGTCCAAACTCTGAGCCCTTTTTGCTGCTAGAACTTCTCCCGGTTAGAGCTGGACAATAATCTCCAACTGAATCCCACCCCACCCTCTCATGGCTGGCTTCCACTGCTGCATGGCAGATGGAGATGTGTGTCCCCCTCCTGCTCAGTGCTAGAGTTCTAATTCTGTGCCTGTTGAATACCGGCTGGATATACACACCTAACCCCAACACACACAACCCATATAAATACAGACCAGAAATCTTAACAAAAACCTTGGGTTGGATTTCATTTTCCATTGACCTAAAGAGGAATAACTGGCAAGGTCTATTATGATTTGGTTTTTATTTTAACTTTCCTTTGAACTATGTGGTACTTGCCAGTGGTGGAGGCAGGATAAGGGTTAGATGAATGAATGGCTTGCTCTAATATGGCACATCATATGTTTCTAGTGCCATGCATGGCCTCATGGCTGAAGTACTGGAATATAGGAGATCTTCTATTTCAGCTCTGCCCCAGACTTCTTATGTGGTTATGTAAATTGCGCAGTCACTCTATGGCTCTATTCCAGTGTTTCTCAAACTAGGGTCACCGCTTGTGTAGGGAAAGCCCCTGGTGGGCCAGGCCGGTTTGTTTACCTGCCCCGTCCGCAGGTCCAGCCGATCGCGGCTCCCACTGGCCGTGGTTTGCCACTGCAGGCCAATGGGGGCTGCTGGAAGTGGCGGCCAGTAAGTTCCTCGGCCCGCGCCACTTCCAGCAGCTCCCATTGGCCTGGAGCAGTGAACCACAGCCAGTGGGAGCCGCGATCGGCTGGACCTGCGGACGGGGCAGGTAAACAAACCGGCCTGGCCCACCAGGGGCTTTCCCTACACAAACGGTGACCCCAGTTTGAGAAACACTGCTCTATTCTCTATCGGGGATAATAATACTTCTCTATTAGACCATCATAGGGCTGTGAGAAGGATAAATCTATGGGTATGGTTGAGGTGCTCCCATACTATAACAATTAGCATGATAAAAAAAACCCATAAGTAGCTAGTGTGCTGTCCAATATTTTGAACATACACCTTGCTGAGTATTTTCTGCTGTGCTTTTCCTCTTGGAGGACCCAAGAATTCCATGATTTTTCTCAATTCAATTTTTTCTCCCAAGTCATCAAGACCTTGTGCTGTGATGACCTTCCTTCTGGTCAAGAAGGTTGGATGGCTCCCTTCAGAGCTCATCACATCTACTACAACAGCAGCTAGAGGCATTGCTGAAATGAATGGAAGGCCCTTCTGACCTCTGGAGACTAAGCTAGTTTCTTCCACCATGCTCCTGGTTGCTACTGGCCCAAGGAGTGAAGTACCAAAATAGAATAACAAATCTGAATTAACTCCAGAGCCCCCACACCAACCTTATATTTTATCTTCTATTTGAATAGAACTCTGAAAATTAATTTTCACTTATCAACTTAATGTCACACTCTGCCTTCAGCTGCAAAACCAAATGGCAGAAGAGGATACAATCTCAGTAAATTCAACTTCAGCACAATATTCAGGTTGGTATCCCCGCTCCCCCTCTCTGCCCCCGCAATGGCCATGTGTCCATACTCCTGTCCTGCTTGCTAGGTCTGAACTATTCAATGCTTTGTAAATCTCCTGGGCTAGCAGGAAGTTCTTGCTCTTTGCAGTAGCTTCCAGCCTGCTAAGTAGAGGACCGGTTCGGGCAGGAAAGGGTTAATAGTGCTAATAGTCCAGCGCTGTCAATGTAATCAATGCTGGCAAAGATCCCAAGCCTGTAGCAGCATCACAATCAATGGCAGTAGCAGGCCCACTGAGGGGTTTTAGTGTGGAGGGTTAAGAGAAGAAAGTGATGTGGTCTGGCTCTGTAAAGCATTAGTGTCATTGGTGCAAGAGTCTTTGTTGGGTTTAGGAAGTTCTATGGGGCTGTGCAAAAGTTACATTTACCGTGTATGGAAGTCTCATTTTCTTTACAAAATAAAAGTGACCAGGTAAAGAACCTAAGCGTTGTAAAACTCCCTCTGAAGGTCTGCAGCTGCTGCGATTTGAGCTTCTGATTCTACAATACAATATGGCCGTTTCAATGGGGTCATATGTGGGCTTCAGGGTCCAGACTGAAAGTATATTGTGCACTAAATGTGGGATCCTGGATTTTGATTAAACTGACCATAAACTGTGGCAGTATTCAGGCTCTGGCCAGTCAAACATATTCCCAACGATGATCAGGACTGCTCTCCAAACGCTGAGACGTCCCGGTTGGGGAACTGAGCGGGCTGCTCTTTAAACTAATTTCCTACAATGTTGTTCCATTTCTGAGGACTTGTGTAAACATTTTTATTATTAAAAACATGGACCTTTTTGAACATCTTTCTTCAAATTGTGCAGTTCAACCCAGAGCCCCAGAGGATGTTATACTCACACCTGCCAGCAGGTTTGTGCAGGGAACTTGCTCCTTATCGGCTTTACATTGTACTGCACTATACAAGGGTGAGATTGCAAGACAGCTTTCGGTCTGGCTCTTTTTCTAGAGTTTTATAGCACATTGGCCATTATTGTATCACAGCACCTCTGGGGCTCTCTGAAGGAAATACATTGTGTATAAAACTATCTTGGTGAACAAATTCTCAAATGAATTCTATCCATCCTTTGCAATTTTGAAAAACAACATTTTGACCTTTTCCAGAAATTATATATAATTTTAAGTGGGTTGCCCAGACTTTAGTTTATATTTTAGAAAAGGGATGCCAGCACAAAGTGTATTATTTCACAAATAGTAATTATAATAATAGCATATTAATGGGATGCAAATTACTGATCTAGGAGTATAACATGCCTATAACTATTCTTGGACTTTTAATGTCAACATTCAAAGTAACATCTAACTAACACTGATGTGGCAAATTAATGTTAATAACAGTTTTGACACTAATAGCAAGTTATCATTATTTAAAAAAACAACAACTTCCAGTTGCCAGGCTGAAGATGATTTTTGAAAACACCTCAGTTCACTGTCACTAAAGCTTTCCTTAGAACAGGGCCAGCTCTGATTTCACTCTTCACCGGACACTTTTATGGGACTTTGCTCTGCAAATGTCTCTGCATAAAATTACATCTGATTTCCTACTCTGCATCTGCCATCCTAAATCAGAGGGCCAACAAATGTTCTTTATCAGGAGTTTTAGCCTAGTGCTTTTCACTAAGGAATTTCAGTCTATAAAAATGTCTAATGTTTAAGATAAAATATTTCCCAGTAGTATTTTTTTTAGTGCTTAGAGCAGGGAACTGAGTCAAGGCCCTAGCCTCTATTCCTACCTCAGCCGATGACTCAGCGCATGGCTAGTATAGTGCAGATGCCACTTATCTTGGGAAAGCAGTTTTGCCAGTAATGCTTATTCCAGCCACATGAAATAAACTATATTGGCAAAAGCACATATTTGCTGGTATAACTGCTTCTGCACCCGGGGCTTTTGCTGGCACAACTGTATCAGTCAGCTCTCATCTCTTCACACCCCTGACCAACAGAGCTACGTCAGCAAAAGTTTGTAGTGGAGACCTGGCCTTAGGTACTTTACCTAACAAATAAGACTCACTCCCTGTTCCGAACGGCTTACAATCCAGTTTTAGACCTGACACACTAAATTAGAATAACAAACGTGGGGAATGAAGGAAAGGGTAGGCCCAGAGGTGCAATAATACAAGTCTATTTAGAATCACATTCATACACCTTGCTGGTGCCACTCTTTCATTCTGCATTTGTAAAACAGCTACAATACGACATGTCCACCTCACAGGGGAGTTGTGAAGCTTAATTCATGAATGCTTGTAAAAGCCACTGAGATCCTTCAATGAATGCACTAGCAATGTGCATCAGTAAGTTGTAAGTGTATGTTGTTATTGTGTTCTATAAAAAGCATTTGTTCATAGTCAGTTTTTGTTATACACAAATCATTCCTGCTTCAAGTTCATATTAAATCCCATTTTCTCCACTGTAAAATGAGGGTAATAATACTGCCCTCTTTTGTAAACGACTGACTTCTAGTGCTGATAAGCTGTATGGCAGACTTAGGTATTATCATTATTATTAAACTTTTTAAGCTGACTGGTTGCATCCATTTGTGCTTCCTCGCAAAGTGTAATCCATAAATAATTAAAGCCTTGCATATGTTGTCAGCCACTTGACCCACTTTGAAGTGAATGGAAGCTGCGTGACTAAATCCCAATGTACCTTTGAATGAGTCCACATTCTCCTGGGGGCATGCTGGTGGGCCGCTTGCTGGTTATGTACACTGCTGCCCTCAGTTCTTTGCAGTTTGTCAATGGGAAGCCTGTGGCTGGATGGGTCCTGTGTTCATCAGCCTCTGCAAAACACTTTCACACATGCATAACTTTAAGCATGTGAGTACACTTATGCTAAAAATTATGCACGTGTGTAAGGGCTTTGCTGGATCAGGCTCTACATGACCCAGAGCATAGAACCTTTGAACAAAATGTAAGTTCATAGATTTGGTTAGAAAAGACTCAATAGTACCTTAATAATAACTCCTGTGTCAACTACTGATTGCTTTTACAATACTATTGAGTTTTGCAACTAATTCCAATGCAATGTAAGACTTGGGACAGTAAGAAGAAAGATCTCTAGGAGTGGCATGGGATGCAGTCTCTCTGGTGATCAGTTCCTGGGGCTGGGTGTCAGACCACCTGCTGGGTTCTACTCCTGATTGTTTCACTAACTCACTGGGTGATTATGTGTGACTCAGTTAATCCCTCTGTGTTTCAGTCTCCCCAACTGTAAAATGAGAACTGTAAATAACAATACTATGACCACCTTTGGGAAGCGCCATGAGATTTCTGGATGAAAGTGGCTGGGTCAATTGTTCACAAAAAGTAGTGACTTACAAAAGTACATCTTGAAGCCTGGCCTAAAATGTGTATCTCTCTGCAGGCATCCCTATGAGTCTGTATATTTCTCAGTATAAAGTTACAGCTACAACATGACCATTTTTATATTTATTATGCTATTTTAAAATATTGCCAAATTCAGGTTGTTAATGTTCTCTGTCTCTTTATTGCCATTTTCTGGAGTATAAGCTCTTCCTGATATAGGTGCATAACTCCTGTTTATTGATGATGGGAGGGTAGGGGGAGAATAGGCCTCAGTGTAGAAATGTACAATGTGTCTGTTAACACACAGTACTACATAATGCACTGTAACATACTTGGGCACTACATAATGGTGGTAGTGCCTTTTAAAAATACAAACGCAGAAATTGGCCTGAAAAAGACATTGGAAGTAGGAGATGTTTGCACTGTGGTTCTGGTACATGTTGTTGGATGAAATGAGAGGAATTGGCACTGACCTGCTAGATTGGCTTTCAAAACAAAGACTGGAGCAAAAGAACTTGCTATGGGTCTGTGTTAAGAGAAGAATAAATCAAAGGCAGACAGAATTCCTGGAATGAAGTACCTACCCAAGCTCCATCGGGTCCAAACAGCTCTAAAAAGTTGCCAATGAACTCTCTGGACTTCTCTTCCCATTTCTGAATGAGGTCATGGCTCTTCTCTTCCACCTTATTAACAAATTCTTTTGATTTTTCCTCTACATTTTTCACTTTTTCTTTCATTTTGTCTACCTGGTTCTGAAAGCGATATTTCTTTTCCTGTTTGAAAAGTATGTGTGGACAGACAAAAAAATTATCAAGTGGGTTTGGGGAAAGAAGAAAGCTTGTTATTTGTGCTTAAATACACAGGGCTTTTTCTGACTACTATCATGTGTAATATTTTACTATGTAAAATGTATGGATGTTCTGAAAATATTTATCATTTAGTGCTTATCATGTGTTATGTTCCCCAGTAGAAAAACAGAGCTCTAGATATATTAAAATAGGGTGTTCTTTAAAAATAATGTCAATTTAGTATTCGTGCAAGTAAAAAACTAATACCCCAGGCATGTAGCAGGCAACATGCAAATTTCCCCACACTCTTTTGCCAGTGCATCCCAATACTGGCTTGCAGCCCTGATGCTATCCCAGTCCAAGGTATTTCCTATGAAGAGATCTCTTCAAAACAGAAGAGAATCTTCATGACTGAGGTTTTGGATAATCAGAGGTCCCCTGGTTATACCTGAGAGAGGCGATTAGGCCAGAAGGCTAGCTGACCAAACAGTTGAGGAGTGGAGGGAAAGAAGGGGCTGATCAATGTCCAGAGATCCGCTCAGCTCATCAGAAGAGAAAAAGAATGGGCTCTCAGAGCTGCTAAATGCCTCAGATTCAAAGCTTTAGTTTTGAAAAGCTTCTCAACTCCTCAGAAGCAAAACCAGTCATGCAAAGCTTAAAGGATCTGTGGGGCTGAAGCTCTGTCTCTGTAGATCTTATGAGCTCTGTAGGAGCAGAGCTTCAGTCAGTTCATAACCAACTTTTGGCAGCCTGGGAACTTCAGTTAACTGGAATTTACGTAAATCTGGATTACACAGTAATTAATTAATTTTCCTCTAAAACAAATGTTCTTTAGCTCCACTATGGCAGCTTAACCTATAAAAGTGCAGCTTTGGTCAGTGTAAATTTGGCATCTTATGACTTGAGGATCTACTTCCTATGTATAGCCACAGTCATATTTTCCTTGCTGGTCTTGTTAGCATTGCAGTTAGGTGAGTGAGATGGATTTTATTCTAGCTCAAATATCATCAGTAGAATTGTCAAAGTCCAGTTGCAGAATCTTTATTAGTAGTGAGGAAGAACAAGTCAGAAAATACACAGCTTGGCTTCCAGCTTGAGTTTTCAGGGTTGCATTCAAAAAACATTTTGTAAACCTGTTAATTAATCAGATATGATATGGAGTGATTGGGGTCTTGATTTTTCAAATGTGGCCATGCAAATGCATACACCAAAATATGTGAGCATTCACACACCTGATTTACATGCACAATTCCCACATTGAAGATGCAGATTAGTACTTGTGCTTCTGGTGCAGCTAGTTGGTCATCTGCATGCATAAATATTCCATTTGAGCAGGCAGTTATGGTAAGTACACAAATTAGGCGCATGCACACACACACACACACACACACACACGTGAACCTGAACTTTTAAAATGAGCACCGTTGGGACAATGAAAAAGGAGCTCTACAATGCCATTTTAGAGCTACTTTCAGAGTTGACGTGTGCTTCAAAGTTTACAAGTTCTAAAATATGCCCATACTTTTACCAAGTCATTTTTATGCTAAACATTTAATGGAACTAGCAATTGCATTTTATCTTAAACTCAAAATGTTAGCACCTCAAAGCTGTAGCTGACACAGAAATTCAAAACGACACAGGAGCATTTCCTTTGCAGCTTAGTAGGACTAGCCAAAGAGGCTAAGTCAGGATAACCCCCCCACTCCAAGCTCCACCGTTACATAGGCAACCAAGCCTTAATTTAGGAACGCCTGCATTTTCATTTTCTACTGGTGCCCTTTTATTTGTTCTGAAACACTAGAAGCCCTTGGAGAAGGGCAGAGCTTCTTCTGTTAAACTGCTGTAACCCTAAGCCAGCAGGGATTTCAGAATGCATTAGGCTAGGTCTACACTACAGACCTAGCAGTGACACAGCTGCAAGGTCTCCCATGTAGCTGCTCTTCGCCAGCCTGAGAGAGAGCTCTCCCATAGGCATAATTAAACCACCCCCAACAAGCAGCAGTAGCTATGTTGGCAGGAGAGCATCGCCCACCGACATAGCGCTGTCCACACCGGTGCATCTGTAGGTGTAACGTATGTTGGTCAAGGGTGTGTTTATTCACACCCCTGACTGACAAAAGTGCTAGTGTAGCCATAGCCTTAGTCTCTAGAAGTGGGGTGAAGAAATGCTGCATGTGCTATGCAACAGTAATACCCTCTGACCAGTTGAGGAACGGATTTGATGAGCTCCAAAGCCAATTCACACCCAGTGTGTTCCTCTGTCGGAATGATGGCTGCAGTGGATAGTTACAGCAGGGAAGATATGGGGAAGCCTCTAGGCCTACAACAAGGATACACAAGATACCCCCACTTCCACCTCAAACATAAAAACTAGCAATATAGTAGACCTGGATTGAGAATGAAGGTTCAGAGGGAAAATCTAAGGATCCCAAGGATCCTCCTAAATTGGAGTGACCGATAAATCTTGAGTCACTGCCTGAATTAAATTAGTGAGCCCCTTCATTATGTGCCATATACAGCTCAGTCAGGTGGGAAATAGAAAAGCCAGTGCTCCAAAATGAAATATGAAACAGACAAGAAAAATGCCTACGTCTGCGTTTCCAACTCCAGCTGAGACGTGCATATTACAAAAAAAAAAAAAAAAAAAAAATCTATAGACTGTCTGTGATTTATTCTGTCTCAAGTACGGGAGAATTGTGCCACTCAGCCTGTCATTTCTTGGCTTGAGGAAGGGCCAGATTTACAAAGGTACTTAGGAGCCTAAAGAGACAGACAGGCATCTAGTGGGACCAGTGCTTAATTTGTAATGAAAGAGGTGCTGGGGCTCAAGCAGTTTTTTTACTTTTTACTAACGTGGCAAGCCCAGAGGTGCCGGGGCTATGAGCCACCAAGCCGAGAGATGCCGGGGCTCAGTCCTGGCAAGCCCTGACACAAATTAACCACTGCGTGGGACTTACCAAAGTGCCTAATCGAGATAGATGCCTAACTCCCATTGCAAGTCCCAGGGTCTAATCCAACACACACAGTCTGTCCTCATTGCTTAGAAAATATTTAAGGGGGCACTGTCCTCTTCAAAATGACATGTCTGTCTGAAATAAATTTGTTTGCTGTCGGAACAAGTAACACTTCAGATTACTGGAAATGAAAATTTGGAGGGAGAAAAATCTTTCTCCCCCGTTGCCTACTTTGTGACCTGATAGCACTTTATTTACAGTTTCCCCTGTTGTTCATATGGCTCTTTGATACAGCAAAAGGGGGAATAGAATATTAAAGAAAAAGTAGGAAAATATCATTGCAATCCCACAAAAATTGGCAGGGGGACTCAAGGACAGGTGTAAGACTTGACAATACTTTTGACTCATTTTTTATCAAAATTGGCTAGATATCTGCTTAGGTGTTTCTCTTTATAGCAAAGTGCTAAAGTGAGGGCTAATGAAATAAATACAACTATCCTGCACATAGCAAATAAATGGGAAAAGTACATTTTGTGATGCATTGTCCTTCCTTTAAAATTTTTCCTCATTAATTAGCTATAGTCATTCACAATGTTCTTTTGTAATATGGCACAGTGCAGAGGAGCATTTCAGCATTGTCACTTTCACGGGGATATGCTGCTAAGCCTTGAAAGAGAAAATGGAGGAAGGAAAACGTATGTTTCCTTCACATCTTTACCCTTCTCCTGGACAGTACAGAGAGTTCTGTCATTAGAAGTTGCTTAATTTGAAATACTGCATCCTCCAGAGCAATCCTC